>NW_009927748.1:0-1518 GCF_000696875.1 Nestor notabilis | reverse complement strand
AAAGGGACAGAGGGGAGGGGGGTGACGTCACAGCGTGATGTCATGCGTGACGTCACGCGCGCGGCACACGCACACGTACATGTACATACGTGTAGGCGCATGGACACGTGCCCACGTACACACACGTGAACACGTATGTACGCACGTGTACACCCCCACACATGTGCATACATGTACACATGTGTCCATATACACGTACATGCATGCACATACGTGCACATACATGTGCGTATATGCACATACATCCACATACGTGTGCATATACAGACACACACATGCACACGTATGTATGCACGTGTACACGCCCACACATGTGCATACATGTACATACGTGTCCATATACACGTACATGCATGCACATACATGTGCGTATACACACATACACCCACATACGTGTGCATATACAGACACACACATGCACACGTATGTACGCACGTGTACACCCACACACACGCACCCACGCACATGTGCCTACATGTACATACATGTCCACATACACATATACACATGCACATACCTGCACATACATGTGCCTATACACACATACACCCACATACGTGTGCATACACAGGCATGCACGTGCACATATACCCGCGTACATGTGTATACACGCACATACATGCACATATATGTATACACATGTACATATACATGCATACACACGCATATTTGTGTGTATACATACATGTATACACATACACATGCACATACGTGTGCACATACACGCACCTACAGGCATACATATGCACATACATGTACACGCATGTACCCATACACACACTTACATGCACGTACACATGCATGCACACATGTATCCCTACATATACATGCATACAAACACACACATGTACATACACATGCACATACATGTACATATACACGCATACACGTAGGTGCATGCTTGTACACGTGCACACACATGCATATACACATGTATACACACATACATGTACACGTATGTATTTACAAACATGTTTACACGTACATACACCCACATGCCTGCACATACATGCACATACACCCACACACATGTGTATCTATACATACACGCACATGTACCTGCACGTACACACATGTATACATGTACACATACATGTATGTACATGTGCACGCACAGGTACACCTACACACATGCATGTACGCCTACATACACGTACATATAAACAAGCACATACATATTACACACGTGTACACGTACATATATGCACCTGTACATGTAAACACACGCATGTACACACATGTACACGCACACGCACGGACGCGCGTACACGCACATACATCCACACACATGTAAGCATGTAGAGCCGCGTCCACGCACATACGTGTGCACGCGCGCACACACGTGTACTCACCGACCCCCGCGCACACGCGTACGTACACGCACATACGTGCACACACGCACGCACGTACGTGCGCACGCACACGCGCGGACACGTGACGCAGGCCCGCGCTGACACGCGTGGACACGCGACAGGCACCGACCCTAGCGCGCCCCGTTGCACTCACCCGCCATCGCCC
>NW_009927747.1:190802-210344 GCF_000696875.1 Nestor notabilis | reverse complement strand
CGTTGCTTCTGGGCAGGGGTGAGGAGCGTGGGAATTTTTCCCTTCAGGGTGCGTTGCACTGTGCTGTTCTGGTGCCAACAGGGCCTCTTCCCCGAAAGAACGTCAAAAAACCCCCAAACTTTTTCGCTAAATAGCTGAGGCTAACGATATGGAAGTGAGTTAAGATATTACTGAATTGCTGGCATGTTGTCATATCAGTCAAATATGACCGACTCTGCCTGTCCGTGCTCTTATGGGTATAGTGGAGCACAGGAGTGGGACGATTTCTCACCATGAAAGGTTATCAGCAATAGCATTAGTAGAGACTTAAAAATACCGGTAGTGTTTTTCATGTACATTTCATATTTTAAAGTTTGTTTTTTTGTTGTTCATTAAAGTTGTTTATTTCCAGTTTAGGGTTTCTTATACCTAACGGAAGAATTGATAAAAGGCTTTGGTATCCTGAAACGATTTTAATTTCAGTGGGAGTCTCTTCTGGGAACTTCTGCTTCGGCCACTGAGACTTGCGGGGCTTTAAGTCATCCAAATCACCCATGCTTTTCAAAATCTTTCCCCTGAAACTAACTACTCGACTACATGGCTGGGCACCTGTTAGAATGTAATGCAGCTCATCAACTTTGAAGGCTGTTCTTTTTTTAACACTTTGATTGTAAGAGTTAATGCTTCAAACATACTGCTCTTATCACATCTTCTCATCTTAAAGCACTTCTGCCAACTGTCCTAAGTGTTTTGCTAACTGCTGTTTGTGAGTACATTATTTGCAGATCCTACCATCTGTAGTAAAATCTGCATGAAAGGCCGGCAAAAAAAAAGGAAAGCTTTTGATGATTTCTTGTCATGGCATAGAGAATTAATAATAATAAAAAAAATAGCCTTAGACAGCCTTTGTAAACCTTGGTATTTTCGGTGACATTACTGTATTCTGAAGCTTGTGATCACATGGAGTGCGTGTCTATTTGTTTCAGAGCTATTTTCAGGTGATCAAGTGAAGCTGATCTTGAAACTCTTCAATGTTTTAAGTGCTTCTAGGATTTATTTTTTTTTTTTTTCACGGTGTCTCATTTTCAAAACTTGTTTTTCTCCCCATCTTTATCCAGTCTGCCATGGGAAGAGTGATACAGAAGTTTGTATTTTGAAGTGAAACTGAAAACACCTGTTTTCCCTCAAGGGGGATGTGTGTATGTTATTTCAGTCACTGTGATCAATGGTCTAGGTTATATACCGGTATCTAGGGGTTGTACTGTGTTCAGCTTCAGCTTTTCTGGAAGAAAATGAGACGGTTTCTTTAGTGTTGCCTATAGAACTGAAGAAAATAATGGAATGATTTACCAATGATCTTTAAGTCTTTGTTATTACAGCAGCATAAATGCTACGTAATACATCTTTACAATTTTAAAGGTAGTATTTTCAACTTAATTTGCATTTACACACAATTTTGGTTTTGCACTCAATTCAAAATGAGCTTAAGACTTGTTAATTTTATGGCAGTTTAATTATGGAGTAAGCAGAAATCCAGCAGGATGAAGATGAGGTAGTGAGGAACAACTAACAGTTTGTAACTTTTAATTCTTACTTGCAGAATGATCAAAGGGAAATAAATTTAAGGGTAATTATGGTTATACAATGTAAAAATTCAATAACTTCCTTTTTTAAAAAATACACCATTACTTTTTACAGTTTGCGTATGTTTACTGTTAACCTCTCATTTCCCGCCCCCCTCCTTTTTTTTTTTTTTTGTTGAGGTGACCAGTTAAGTGCATGAAATTTAGAAACTAGAGTAATTCAGACCGTATGAGCAATTCTTCTATTGATACATTTAGGTTCTAGTAATCTTTAATTATGTACTGTCCTGCTTCTTTTTGCTTGAGCTACTCAAGTAGTGAAGATGTATGGTAATGGAAGAAGGAAGGGAGCTCTGTAATATCTTTACTATTCATTAAGCAACTCTTAGACAATACAAAGACTGCAGTGAATAGGTAGTTATTAATTTCTGCATGCTCTTTTTCGAGGGTGCTTCTTAATGTGTTAGTTTAATGGCTCACAAATATTGATTTGGCACCTCTTTGAGATGAGGGAATATTGTTTTCCCATCAGTAAAATCAGTGTAATAAACAAGATGTGATCTGGGGTTGCAAAAAATAATCAGTGGTGGCACAGAATTAGAATTCAAATTCACCTGCCTTCATGCTGTGCTAGTTTCTCCAGAAAATAATGAGTTGGGTACCTATATGTAGTGGCCACTGTAAGTGCTTGGCACTTCTTCATAGCAGGTTCTGTTGAGAACATGCAGTTAATGTCTTGTGGGAAGCATAATTTTTTAGCCCTGTATTCACATAGCAGTGAGGCAGTGACAGATACAAAATCTCATAAATACTGTGCTCTTCTACATCTCCTTGGCCTTTTTGCATACTATTTCCAACTTCTGCAACAATTGGAGGAGTGATCATATGGATTTCCTTATCCCTGCTTAGCCTTGATTGATCGTTGGAGTTCTGTCCACCCACTATGCCGAACAAGTAAGGGTCCTACTGGAAAACATACTAAGTGCTCCTGTAGTTAAACATGGTGATAATGGGAGTAAACACACCAGGGGATGAATTTAGAGTTGCACAGGAAACTTTCTGACTTGGGAGTGCTTTTCTTTGAACCTGAACAATATTATATCTTGAACGTAAAAACAAGTTCTGTCACACGTGCTGGCAGGGTCATTATAATTGCATGTCAGTGGCACTGAAATGTTCCAGGCAGAAGCACAGCTTGAGCTTAGGGCTAACTGCATTAGTTGGAAACAGGAGGAAGCTGTTTCTGTAAAGTTGAAGGGGAAAGGTCAGGCAATAGGCTTATTGCAGAGGACTGGGGGGATTTCACAATCGCATCCTCTCTTCTCTGACTTGTTCAGGTGGTGGGAGGGAAACACTGGTGACAGAAACAGGGTCCTCTGGTCACAAATTGAACTTTTGGTGGGAGGAGAAAGTAATTTTGTTGTTTCTATCTTCCTCTTTACACCTGGGAGGCGTATGGCAGCGTATGTAACTTCTTCCTTCCTTACTCATGTCTCTGCACCTTCTAGATGATGCTTAAGATTTTGGAATTTAGTGAAGGAAGCCCAGCCCTACTGTGTCTATTCTTCATTTGAAAAGGTATCTCCTGTTGTGTTTATATGTTCAAGACCATTTTGTGGGTGTTTGGCAAAATGGGATGTTACTTGTATGATGTTTGTTTATTTTTCCTTGCTGTCAAATTATTATTGGTTATGTACGTGGTTGGAGGCCTGCTCATTTTTACCATTCCTTACTCTTTGATGTGTGCTCTAAGTTTTGGCTTGTCCGTAGCTGAGGAGGATTTTGGAGGCTGCTGCTTCCCCAAAGGCATATTATTTCTCTAGTAACATAAATCAGACTGGTTGCTTCAGTCACGTTGATTCGAAAAAAAGAATAACTCTTGATTTTGTTGTTTTTTTTTTTTTTTTCTTCCCCCTCCAGTAATGGAGATTTAGTTGGAGTTAAGAATTCTTTATTTTGTGAAAGTTTTAGATGGTGTCATGATCGTTAGATATGGTATTGTTTATGTCTTTTCCCTCTTCATAACACCTGTGACTACAGTAAGAGTCCTATTGCTTGGTTTTAAATTCCAGTTTTCTTTTCACACTTTGCAGTATTTCCAGTTTGAATTTTCTGTATTCATATTTTAAAAGTTACAAAAATTTTTGTTATGAAAATGGACTAAAATTTTCTCTAGGTCACATGGAACCTTATATCCAGTCCCAATATCCATTTTCCTTGTTCTACTAAACAAAGCCCAGAACTAAACAGAAAACAATGTTCTTGTAGTAGAGACCATTTCCATCAAGGGATTGATTTTAAAGGCTGAGTCATGTTGTTCAAATTGCCTTTTCTTCAATGTGATTTCTCTAATTTTTTCTTCAAATTAATATTGTTTACCTACTTGTTTAGTTGCATCTTGGAAATGGCATGCAGAAAAGGGCAAGGCAAGGAAACTACAAGACCGCGGATCCAGTGCATGAGTTTAATGTTGCTTGCATCTTATTTTTGGGCACTACAGTAGTTATATTTACCCTGATGCCCAGAAAACGAACTGTCCTTTTTTGACCTCCTTGTCAGCTGTTACTGGACTTGCTCCTTATATTCCTGTCATAGAAAAAGCCACCTAGGTACAGTGTAGCTCTTCGTCATTGCATGTTTCAATTTTAAAAGGATATTGTTGTTTAAAACTTTACTCTGCTTTAAAGTATAATTTTCATAACTCCAAGGCTTTAATGAATGCTGGTTCTTGCTGAAGAATCCATCTTTACAGGATAAACCACAGTGATTATTGGAGACATTTTCTGAGCAGACATGTATTTACAGCTTTGATAATATATATGTATTTCAATAGTAATGGAATGCGAAGAGAGAGAGTAAGGAGAAAAAATGCAGGGAGTCATTCCTGGTAAGAAATAACCTCCAGTGATTTGAAACATAGTTCAATTGTCTCTGCCATAAATTTGAGAATAAGTGTCATACATGGGTGATAAAAATGGCATTGGCTATTTTTTATATACTCATTATTCACTTAGTTTGTCTTTTTCAATTAACGTGGTGTCTGTCTTTCTCATCTGACTGGGTTTATGTTTCTTTCATAATCATATGTCAACAAACCACAATAGATGCAGCATAATGTGGCACACAGTGTAAATCTTTAGGTTAATCCTTAACATTTTTTATTATAGTTCATTTGGAATCACTTTGTAATTTGATCATGATTTGTACTGGTGTAGTATTTTTTATGATATGCTTAATATGTTACAGCTTCATCTTTTCTCACATCTTTAATGTAGAGAGAGGATGCTCAACTACTCAGCCAGTGAGATTAGGTACATATAGTCCTTGATTATAATTTTTCTTCTTTAACTTCTTAAGAGATGTCTTATCTATTTACTTAATTTGAGGAGTCTTAGCAGTCTGTGTGTACTTCTGCTTTCTAAATCACAGATGAAACTGTTGAATCTCAATGTTTCTCATGAAACTCACTTTGTATGTGGCAACATGGCAAGACAGCTGTGCTTTTGGGGATTTAAGGTACAGCAGTTTCTAAAGGCAGTCCATTTCAGGATTTTGTGCTAAAAAGGAATGCTCCCCTACTTGTTAGACTTGATCAAAGTGACTGACACATCTTGAGGTATCAGTCACTTTTATTTTACATCATGTATTCTGTTCCTCTGTATGTACATTTTTTAAAAGACAATTTTGCAAGCTCTGGAGAGAGACTTTTAAATGTAGCTGGGGAGGATGGGGAAGAGCAGAAGCAAAATCCTTGAATATCTCTTGATCCAAGAGGACAGGCAGTCACAGATATGGCTTGGTAATTTGTCTTCAGACCTGTTTCCTATTAATGAATTGCAAGACAGTTTTAAAATCAAATTAATTGCTTTCTAATGCCAGCCCATGTAAAACTGAAAGATACAGTCTGTTTAATGTTGGCCACCTTTGGACAGTGTGTGCGCACAAATGTGCCTAGCTTGCATGAACTTCCAAAATTCTCTGGCCTGCCTTCCCAAATTCTCTGGCTTGCAGCCAGCTTCTGGCTCTCTCAGTCCTTGAGGTGGAGAATGATGGCAGAAGGCTGGTGGCTAGAGGAATTGTTCTGCTAACCTGCCATTCCCTTCTTGTGTGACTGGCAGCGCATCCAGCGGGTGACCCCAAGTGAGTGTGCCTTGTCATATGATGGATGCATGTCCAGCCTCGAAGCAGCAGCCTGCATTCTCCTGTGGTCATGGGCAGGGTGCTGCCTGCAAACCCTGCCATGTGAGTGGAAACACACCTATCTCATTGCCAGTTTATGACTGTTCTCTGTCATTTGAATGATATGAAGTCATCAGGTGATGAAAAAATGACAAAACTTTTTGATAATATGATGGACATTTTGGTTGTCTACTAGAGGAAGGGGGAAAGGAAGACCTGGGGAACTGTCTTTGAGTGCCTCTATGAGAGTCTGTTTGGCCCACCCTGACACAAAAATTGAGGTAGTTCTGCCCTAAATATATTTGTTTATTAAATGCAACTTATGATCGCAATATTAAACCCTGTAAACAGCAAAAGTGCTGTGATTTGTTATGATTAACACTCTGTAACACAGCATTTGCTTTAGGCTAAAAATTTACAATGTTCTTGAAAAAGTGCATCTGCATAGTTTCAGTCTTCATGAATGGAAATAGTGCCAAAGACTTAAACCAATGAAAATCTGTTTATAGTCATCGAAGTAACGAGAACGACAAAATGTTTTAACAATGAAGTGCAAAATAAATCTTAGTTTTCCTTGTAAAAGGAATGTAGATGAAAATATAACTCAAATGGCCTTTTAGCTTTTGATTATTGTATGAACTAGCAATTAAGCTTTGAAACTGTACGAGCTGGTTGAAGTGGACAGAACTAGGCTGTGGAGTGACTTTCTTTTTCTGTCAGTTTGTAACCTGTATTGACAGAGCAATTTGTGAGTGTATTGTATCAATTGGATCTTTCAGTTCAGCAACTATTGTTCATTTCTGGAGGCACATAATTTCTCTGGGCTATGGCTCATGCAAAGTTAAAATTACAAACTTTAAGAATCAGAGCAACAAATATGGGTATTCGGGCTATCAGGAAGCCTAACACAGAAGCTTAAAAAATGTTAAGAGGTGTTGAATAGGTTTCCAAAATTTATTTCTCTTTGAAATGTTAGTGTTTTCAATGGAAACAATTTCTGCAATGTGTGATACTAAATAGGTGCCTATTTTGTCAAGGACAAAGAATTTATAGAAATAGATAATTTGTTTTGTTTGTTCTGTAGTAACTGATTAGCAAAAGTGCTTTTAAGTTGGAAATCTGCTCAAAGAGGTTTTCTGTTTAGAGTTTATCTTTTATTCCTTTTTAAATTCCTCAGTGGACTAACTGCCTCTGAAGAATAAAGAAACATGTCTACACTCAAGTGCCTGTGACTAGTAGTTTACGCTTTCCTTTTCTGTATAGCATTAAACTAGCAGAGGAGAGGTCAATTTTGGATCATCCTGGAGAAAGAAGAGCAAGTAGGTGACTAGAACAGTGGTGAGAAAGGGGTAAATTTTGCTGCTTATTTTAAATTCACTGTATGAGACTTGGATCTATCATACTGAAGTCCTGAGTCCTGTTCTCCTTCCAAGGTATATCACTTAATGGAATGTAAGAGAAATAGCATGAACATTCTCTTATGTTAAGCCAGTGAGGAAGCTTTCTCTTAACAGCCAGGACTGCTTCTTCCATACTCTTCCACAGTGTTGGAAGTGCAGATAGTGAAGAGATGATCACAACTTAGATATCCTAAACTTTCTTGCTTCTTGTCCAGAGGAGCTAGGTTACTCATTTCATGTGCATCTGCCACATCCAGGATGAATTTACAACACTAGATAAGAACATGGTTTGAGCAAGCTATATAACAGTCTGTGTAATTGCGAGTAGATAAGAAAAATCTATGATACAGTAAAGGGTACTTTTCAAGTAAATTGCTTCTTTAGCATCCTGTTGAAGATCATGTGTATGTCAGAAGTGGAAATTCTTGCTTATTCTAATAAACTTGTTTTCTCTTCTCCACATGCTCCAGAATTGTGTTATCTCAACATTTGTATTTGAAAAAAGCTTTGACAGTCACTCAAAACCTGTGATGGCAGAGTTCTTGCCTGGATTTTGAGCTTTTCCAAGAAGTAGAGAAGCCCCCTGAGTTTAAGCAAAGGCTTCCTAAACAAAGTTGTGTGATTAGTTAATGTCCAAAGATTACTGTGCGAGCATTGCTCCTTGTTTATAAACGTGACTAATTCCTCTAAACTTTCACATATTGCTGTCTAGATAGAACTCTGAAGTTGCTATCTGATTTTTGAAATAAACATGTGAAAGTATGAAGAAACAAATATTTAAAGCACATGTACCTTCCAGAGTGAAAGGTTGGTCTGCACTGGAAAATCCTGTTGGGTTTCACTGAGAGAGAAACTGTTGATGGTCTTGGGTTTTGCCTGCAGTAGTAAAAGTACTGGGTTTTTTTAACCTAAGTTTTGTGGTTGATCAGTGTCTTTGGACTGTGTGGGTTGGCGTGATTGCCAATTCTAGTAATTGGCATTTATAAAGGTGTATGAATTTTCTGTGCATTGGGGCAAGATATGTTTCCCTGGATGCTTGGTGTATGGCACAGAGGCTGTTGGGGGTGTGTCTGGAGGATTCATTAATATGCATGTTAAGTGCCTTCTGTCCTTTTTAAAGAAGGAATGCCATAGAACTGAATGTGGTCATCTACCCCAGCTTCAGGACTGCTTTGGAAAATGTAATGGGGAAGCTTCTCTGTCTTATGGGGAGGGGGAATAACATAATTCTTCAGAAGCCTGAAATACTTTGTATTAAAAAAACCCCAAAACAAAAAGAAGATACTTGCCATGCTTTGTGAAGACAGCAATCTAAACATCTATAATAATCTGGTAAATAATTTATAAAGAATGACATCTTTGCAATAGCTACGCTAGTGTTCTCAAAGAGTAACTTAATTTGTTTTCTTGCAGTCTGTAGTATAAAGTGGGATATATTTCTGCAGAACTTCTGTTTTATAAAGAAAAAAGCAGTCAATTAAATTTTTCAGTTAGGAAATCTGCAGTAAATATTCATGTTGTTTTAAAATGTAAACTTTTGCTCACAAACATTTGAGTTTAATTGGCTGGTTTAGATTTATGAAAATGGAACATCTCATCAGATTGGAAAAGTTACAGGATTAAAATAGTACTATCCATATCTTTTTGCATCTACGCAAATTGAACCAAAGTGTATGTATCTGTGTGTGTATGGGGAGTGGGCAGGCACTGTGTAGGGGTGTTTGTTACTTACGTATGCTTTCATTTATTCAATGAACAGTTGTTAAGCATACATCTGCGAAATCCAAGTTAACAAGCAGGATTTTTTGGTCATATTCCTACTTTTCAGTTTTCAGGATAATTGTATGTTGATTGATAACTATAAGAAACTTTTACAGTTAGTTTTCTCAATTATTTTTGTTAACCGAGAAAACATACTACTGGAGAAGTTACACTTGAAATTCTCACTCACTGCATTGTTTTAATCCTATGGAAAGGATATTTACAATATAACAAAGAACCATGGTAACTTTTATGGAATGCTTTGGTTTTACATGACTACATAAATGTATCGTCCGTGTAAGAATTAAAAATTACAGTGCAATTTAAAGCCTTGGCTTGTGATTCTACAAGTGTAGGTATGCTTCAACTACATGCTTGAGCTTGACTCCTTTAATAGGTAGGCACTATAACCATAATTATTTGCAGGATTAAGTCTTTGGATATGAACTTTTAGTCAATTAGGGAGTTCAGAGGCAATGTGAGAACATTCGAAAATACTGTAACCACTAAGTGACCTTTATTAGTAGTAGCTGGGTAGGTGTTAGTGCTGAAATAATGAATTACTCAGCCATTTTTGTAACTTGCACTTCTGAAATAACATGGCAGTAATACATGCATAAAGGGTATTTCTGTGTTTTAGCTTTATACTCTACTTTAGGTGATGGAAAGTAATTGTTATAGTACTGCAATTTATTAGGACTTACGTGACATAATTAAGTGAGCAAGAATCAAATGTCACCATAGGATTTGCTGTGCTAAGCATAAGTAGATCAGAGAACAAATGTATCTCATTTAGAATCTGAAATGTCCGTTAACTACACTGCTTGTAGGTCTGAAAATAATTTTCTTAGTTTTTTCACACTAGTATCAAGAGAAACTCATTGCAGCAGTATTTTTCTTTTTTTGAGGTGTATTTTTTTCCCTCTTTATTTAGATGTTGACACATTCATTTCCCAAACACTAAAAGGAGAAAATCTATCCAAGAAAGCAAAAGAAGAAAGGGAAGTTCTTCTTAAGAAGATCAAAGATGTTAAGGCAAGGTAAGTAAGCTTCATGGCTTTAATATGCTATAAAGTCACAAATAAAGTTTTTACAATTTTCCAATAACCCTTAACAATATTAGCAAAAGTCTGTTTAGGTACTGATTTTATCAAATGATCTGCATGGATTCAGGTCTTTATATCTTTCTTGAAGCTGCTACAATTGTCAGAAATGGGAACAGAGGGTTTTGTCCCATTTAATTGCTGTAATATTCTGAATCCTGATTGCAGGCTGGTTGGGTAGAGCTTGCCTTCACCTCTGCTTTTGTTAAGACTCATTGAAATTTAAGAAATGTAATGCATTGAGAATGTGAATGAGTTTCCTGTCACCATACTGTGCTGGTGTAAACCAGCATAATTCAATGCTGACTTTGCTTTACTGTATATTCTGTCATTTAGTTCTATAATAGCAAATTGAAACATAACTGGAAATGATTTATAGATCATAAGTTTGTTTCTGCAGTGTTAAAATAGTGAAGCAGCGTGACAGACCAAGCAGAGGGCTGTGGGTTTTTACCTTTTCCTTCCCCCCCCCCCCCCCCCCCACGCCCCGAGTGTTTTTTCCCTTTCCCTCCCCCCCCCCCCCTCCGGCAGGTATGATTTGAGACTGTTCTATTGTGTCTTAATTTCAGTCAGACAATTCAGATGAAGAGATTTGACTGTAGTTTTATTTGTGCTACAAAATTTTATTTGCAAAATCTCTTTTCTTACAATTCTGATCAACTAGGATATAGTTTAGTACTTGCTGTTCTTTTCCCACTGTTGTTTCTGAAGTGTTTTTCTACTGATCACTCCTGTGTGATATCTCTTAACCTTTCCTTTGATGACATGCTTCTGCCTCTGTGGCAACCTATTTACAATTTCAAAGACAGCACAATCATCTGGCAAGGACATCATTCTTTGCATCACACTAACTGACAGAAGACATGAGATGTATCCCAAAGTCTTGTAATTGAAGGTTTGTGTGCCTTTGATTCAGGTTGTAAATGCTTAGGGAACTACTTTCCTTTTTTTAAGGAACCAGGATTTTTTTTTCTTTTTCCTGCTTTCCTTTCTGGGTTGTTGAGCTAAACTGGGACTGTACAGATGACTTGCAGATACAGCACTACTGACATTTTTTCTTCAGTCTTATGAGTCAACTATGTTTTTTTTGATGATGAAATATCAAAGGAGGGAACCTGCAGTTATGAACATAGTTGACAGTGAATGCTTTGCCATCCACTTATGTGACCCCATGATTTCATGTCTTAATTTCTAATTCCTTCCTTGTCTCCTGTAATATTATTCACTCTTAACAACATTTTGTTTTTCATGCAGGCTATAAAATGTATGCACATTGTAGTAATCTTTGATTTTTTCATATGCCACATATTGGGCTGTGCCTAACACTGCTACTTCCTATGCAGGATTTCTTAGATCTGGCCTTTTATCTCTGTTTGCATTTCTCAGTTTCTTATCCCTAGACCATTCCTTTTTCTCCTGCTGATTACTTGTAAGCATCTCCTTATGGACTAACCTGATACACGTACTACTGCTTATTGTCTATAAAGATGGTCTTGGCAGCTGCATTTTATTTGCCAGTTATTTCTGGTGAAATCCTCTCCTTTTCACATAAAGCCCATGCACGCTTCCTGAGGTGCTGTTTTACATAATTCTGTCCTGATTATTTATCTTTATACCTCAAAGTGTATCCTATGATTACTTTTGTTTCTGAAATATCAAGATTTAGCTCTGAAGAAACAGTATTTTTTTTTCCCCTCTGGGATGATAACAATAGAAGTTTTTTAGACATCAAGTATGGTGAGATATTCTTATTTGAAAATGACTTTTTTAATTTAGGCATGCATTAACTTTTAAATTTCTGTTGAATTATTAATACTTTTACATTTGAATTTCATAAATTACTGCAACTAAACCCAGTATTTGTGGATTTTACTGACCGTGTTATTTTAGAGTATGCTTAATGGCTTTTACTTGTGCACAAAACTTCTTGAAATATGTTACCATTTGGAAAGTTTACTAAAGATGCTTGTTTCTGTTTATACCTTAAGATATCTGAGTAGATGTATATCCCTAGAAAAGGCAGCTCTGTCTAAGTTTGGTTTTGTCAAGTCTTCTTTGAAGTGACTGCAGATTCTCTTAACTGCAGAGGCAACAGAAAAACTGAATAAATATGTTAGCCAAAAATAAAGACTTAAAAATTATTGAGGAAAACTTGGCAGTGCTAGGTTTCAACTACAATACCTGTTGAAAACTAGTAACTGTTCTCTGCTGTGTTCTAGTACCATGGATTGGCAAGTGTGCATTGATTTACTGTGTTTTTTCTTCTTTCTGCAGATATCCTCAAGAATTCCAGGGTAAAGGTAAATGTCGTGCTTTGTTTATTTGTTTGTTAGTTTGTTTTTTCCTTACCCGCCCCCCCGTGGTGTACTTTTGCCCTCTGGCAGACCCTCAGCCAGAGGAGCACAAGGTGCTGGCTGCGGCGGTGCCCGGCCGTGCCCGGGTGCTCCCGAGGCCGAAGGGCCTGGCTCCCCCTGCTGAGGGAAGCGGGAAAAGCTTCCCGATTGCCAAGTTCTCGCTAAGCCATCGCTCAAAGCCAGGTCCCATTTCCTTCATAGAACGCCTCTGAGAACGCTTACTGATGAAACGATGAGTTTAGAAATATAGTTCGGAATAGGAGCTTGTTATGTCTGGCTTAATTAGCACTGGCGTAGCGTTGCAAAAGACCATGTGAAGCGGTTTTATTTTCCAGAGGAAGCCTATGCAAAGCAGCCTGCTTAGGAGATAGAATTTTAATAGAGATAACTTTTTTCAGCCTTTTTTTCTTAACATTGCAAAAGTCTTCAATTCCATAGTGATGTTTCTTTAACCTTTTAATAGGATCATCTACTGGCAAGATGATATTGGCTTTCGATCCATGCTGAATGAATGTTTCCATAGTGCAGCTGAAGCTCAGACCTTCAGTTGGAGAGGAGATGATTTAGTGTGCGAGTAATGAAAACTGAAGTGTGGGTTATCTATTGTCTTCTCGTGGAGTTAAAACAAAGCTGCAGAGTTCAGTTTAGAGAAGACCGAGGAGTGTGTTGCTACAGTGTTCTGTTCTGTAACTAAACCTGGAAGGGCTCTTATTTCCATGATGCTAATTCTTGAGGTCATGACCTATAGCCTGTGGATGCTGGTATGAGGGTCACAGTGCGAGGTCAAAACAGCCAATGCAAAGCTTCACTTTTTTGCAGTGATTGGAGAACTGTGTGTTTCTGGAAAAATGTGTGGGCTACAGTGTGCCTCCTGATAAAGTGAAAGTATTTAAGTTGTATTAGGCAAGTAATCCTATAACAAGACACAACAAGAAGTTCATACATTTCTTATCCCTGTTTAAATCAAGTTACATAGCCATAGCAGTTTGACTGAAGGAGAAAATACAACTTGAAATTTCCCAAAGGTTGCCAAGATTTTGTAAACTCAGACTATGTGATTTTTTAAACATGTATTAAAATAATTTATTGTTATTTTTAATATTGCACCTCAGCACCCTCATTGAAGTTAAAATTTAGTTTCCTTCCTCTCCTCTCTGTCCAATAGAACTAGGTGTGGAAAAGTCAAATGTTATTTTGCTAGACAAATGACTAACATGAAATAAGGTGGGATAGTTGTTTAATTGCAAGTGCATTTGACTTTCCAGAGAGCATGTTTTTGAAGATTTAATAACTTTCTGAGGCTATGAATTGCCAGTAAATATCACAGTTGTCTACAGAGAGCAGAGTTTGTGTTTACTGGTTTGCTTTTTTTCAAGGTCGGGAAAATTCTACTATGCTTACTTTCTGCATTGGCAATTTGATTCAGAATTTCTTTTCTGATTCAAGAGATTTATTAAGATAGGATTTCATTATGTCCATCAAAATAGATGGTTTAATTGCTACATTCTGTAATTATTATTGTATAACTTGTTCTGATGTCTATGAAGATTGTGTTCAGTCTTACTCCTTTTGTTAAAGTGCATTTGATCCTTAATAAGGATATGTTGCGTCTTTTTAAATTCTCATGGTGTCTCTCTGGTTCAGATTGTAGAACTGCATACAGATGGTGAAGCTTGCAAATGCTGATACTTTAGTTTACTTTCAATATTTGTCAATAAAATGAGAGAGCTGTAAAGTTACACTGTTGTTTTCTGCAAGTGAGGATAAATGTCTCCAAATCAATGGGCATTTACATGAATAAATGTGAAAAATATGAGCCTACATCTATCTGCAAAATATTTGAGGAAATGTGGTATAGTTGTTGGTATCATTTCCAGAGTTCAAGAAGTGTGTGCTAAACTTATTTGGTTGTGTCATTCTTACCTCAGGCCTGTACAAATTAGGCATGACTTGTGTAGGTGTAGGACAAAGGACCCACATGGAGGTAAGCAGCCAGATTCTTGGCCAGCTACTAGTGTAACAAAGCAGTGGCAGCAGCTGATTGAGGTCAGCTTTTGTGTCCATTCATTCATCTGTGCGCACCTAAACATTTGAAAAATGGAAAATTTGAGAAAAGGCTAAAAACTAAGGAAAAAAAAAATTAACCTTTGAGAAAAGGTTAAAAATTTGCAAAGAGGCTAAAAACAGTGTTGGTCAGACATTTTCCTGTTCCTCCCCCTCCAGGAAAAAAAGAAATCGCCCAAAATATAAGATGAAAAAAGGAGAATATCCTTTAGGAAAAAGGGAGAGGTGGAAGCAGAAATGTGGAAACTGCACTGAAACAAACTAGGAAGAATTAAAACTACTGTGCATGTGTAAACTTGGTGCTTGATGTTCCTTGTTTTGTGGTAGCAGTTACTCCATTTTTTTGTAAATGCAAATAAAATAGTCTTTGTTGTAGCTGGAAGGAAAGGTGAAGAATGATTCATATTATGTGCCATATTATCATGGTATAGTAATTATCACAGTACATTAATTATCATACCATGTCAGCTATTTTCAAGAATCTTATGACTTGTGACCTGTCATCCTTCCAGAAGCACTCAGAAGAATCTTTTGGAAGCTGAAAGAAGTGGACTAACACTAAAAATTGGTATATCTCCTTATCACGTAAAGAAACTTGACTGTGGTCTCTCAAACAGCAGCTCTTTCAGCTTGTGAGTTGTTCCACAAGCATGCTTTGTGCTCATCAGCTTGTGACTCCACTCTCATCATTACATGCTCTTGAAGTTCTGCTGGCTTTGCATGTGGTAACTGCTCAGTTTGACCAAGGTACTATATGTGTATGGGCTTTGGCTACTGTCACACAGAATCTTGCCTTTCATAGAAATAAGGCAAGGTGGTTTAAAAGAAGAATTTAAAAAAAAATTGAAGAGCATGTGCACAAGTAGAACCAGGCTCCCTAAAACCAAAATCAGCTGTGTGAATATCTGTAATTTTCAGAAAGCTTATACATACTGCTTTGCAACCAAATTGATAAACTTTAGTACTTTCTTGCATCCTCTTAGAAAGAAGCCTTCTTAGGTTCTCTGTTAGGTCAGTAAATATGTTGGGAAAAGCATCTTTTGTGTCTGCGCAGTGAAAAAATGAAGCTTTTTTGGGAAGGTGGGTGCATATGAAAATTAAAGACACAAAATTAGTTGTGTAGGAAAATACTTAATCCTTATGTGTGATGTGTTATCTGATTTTACACTAACTTTTACAGTTAATTGTAATGTTGATTTACAAAGTGCATGTTGTTCGTATGACAAAAATGTACAATTATATTAACACTCCCAAAACTAATCTTTCCATAAATTTTATTTTTATTGAGTTATTTAACATTTATTGTATTTATTTTATTCTTAAATTAAGGAACTCAGCAGAATGTCTTTTTTTTTTTAATGCTGCTGCTTTTTTTTTTTTCTTTTAATTTGAAATATTTGACTCCTCATCTAAGCAGTTTAAGCAAAAACAAAAAGCCATAGTCGCACTCAGAGTGACCTGTTCTAGATCTTAGAATTGGGGAAGAACTGGAAAACGAAGATAATCCTCATACAAATTGGATTAATTTTTTAAAAGACTGATATTCCACTAAGGATGTAAAAGCCTGGATTTTGTCAGAGATCCTGAGTTAATATAGTTTTTGGCATTTCTCTGTTTTGAGATTAATTGAATCAATACCATGGCTGCCAAAATGTTTAGTTAAAAGAACCTTGTTTTCAATTTATGCTAAAAATAGCGCGAAAGTTGGCAGAAGCACTATAAGCCCTAGAAACTGTATTTGTGTTTGGAGCTCACTTGCCATCTGCTCTTTGCATTTATTTTACCAAAATATATATTTTTAATCACTTTTCACAAAAGATTTTTGGCTCAGTGTTGAAAGAAAGACACCGAAAGTATAGCCAAATCAAATCATAATAGGGGAATCAGCAGAACAAGTTCCCCTTAAAGCACTTGGTGCACCTTATGTATGAGCTGTGGCACACAACTTTGGCTGTATTGATGCAGAAAAGTATGATACAACATTTACTAACTACCACTTTTCAGTCTGAAAACTAATGAAGGCCCACTTTCATTTATATTTCATTGTAGTATAGCAGAAGATAAATCTGTGTCTCTAGAGCATCAGTGTTCTTCTATGTAGTTATTCGGAATACGTGTAGGAAACCTTTAAGTGATTTGGATGCCTCTGGCTCTTGGTAGAGCAGTGTCTGGAGCCTGAGACATCTACTTCCTGGAAATAGTCAAGCTGATAGAGTAGCACTATGTGCAAGGACTTTGTATTTTCTTCCCCTGCCTCTGTGTTTTTTTTGTCAAAGTGCTATTTCATTTTTTGTCTCTGTACTCTTTTTTTTCCCCTCAGGAAATGGCAGCAGGTAGGAGTCCTTTTGGACTGGAGAAAGGGAGGCAGTAGCCTGTAGTCATCAAAGCAGTATGTGGATGCGAGTTCTGTACCTTAACACACTTGAGCTTTCAGTCAGGGGCATAAATATATCATTAGTAATAACCATAAATGGGGAAGATATGGCTTAGTTGTATAGTCCTTTGAGGATCTTCATGATGTATTTCTGGAGAGACCATTAGATGCATTAAAATTGTGCCAAATATCACTCTATCCTGGAAGTCTGGAGGGTTTCCTTGTAGGCAAGTCACTGTTGTCTGCTTCAGCTACATGTAGTTGTTATCTGTGAAGTGTCCCTGCCAAGTGCAATTTAAAGCAGCACAAGACAGAACCACTAGTGCAGCACAAAATGATCTTATGTGCATCATCGGAATGAGAGGCAACTCAACAAGTAAAAGTTGTGTTGCTTTTCTTGCTTGAAGTGTATTTGCTTACGAACCTAATGCTGTTTCAGTATTGTTTTAACAAATAGCTGCTAAAGAATTCCTACTTGACCTTTACAAAACAAGCTATTAAAACCAGTCATTTTAATATGAGAATCCAGAAGACTCTTCAGGAATGAGTGTATTGGAGCAGATTGCATGGCAAAGCATACATTGAGAAAGCGGCTGTCGAAAGAATCCAGCCTGGTAAGATGACTGGTGGATTGGGTTAGTAGCATCTTCTTAAAAAATCATCAGCAGCTATCTGGGGGCTGAAGAATACCTGTGCCAGCTTGAAAGCAGCTTTGTCTAGTTATTTTTCTGAAAAACTGTAGTGAGAACCTTGCATTGATCTGCTTGATGGCTCCATCGGATCCTTTGGTGAGCTCTTACTGCAGCAGAGTGGACAGGAGGAAGTGATTTCAACCTGCTGTCACTTGGGACCTTCTGAAATGGCAAGAAGCAGAGTGTTTGACCTGCATGACATTTTATTTTTGTGAGTTGTTTTATTTCTTTTATACTTGAGCAGTTTTAAGGCATCACTCTGTCTGGACTTCTTTAGAAATAAACCAAAAGTCTTTAGTGATCTGAGGATGTGAACTAGCAAGGCTCTTTCAGCGATATTGGCTGAAACATCTTGCATGTGCTTTTTGTAGAGTTAGTGGTGGAAGCAGTGTCTTTAATGCTTAGGAGTTCATTGCTGTAATCACTATTTCAGAAGAAAATGAATTCTTGGGGAATGTTTTTTTTTTTTTTTTTTTTTTAAGTTTACTGGATTCTTATAAAATAGTATGGTCCTGTTCATTATGTTTGGCTTGTACCACCTAAATCTGTTGGAAATCTTCAGAATAGAGGGGCAAGGACTGAAGCGCAGCCCTTCTTACAATAAGAGTTTGTTTTATGCTCCATTCCTAATGTGGTACACTTACCCTTTGCTATGCATTACTTCCTAAATCAATAAATAAGCTGTAATGGAAAAGGTAGCATTTAATAAGGAAAGACATTGTATGGGGCTTTTTTACAGATAAGAAAATATTGATTCTGCTATCAAACCTACAAAAGGTTAGTTTAAATTGCAGAAACTGAAGAACAGGGTCAGTTCATATGCATATTTTTGTTATTGTTTAACTGCTAACTATCTACTGTTAGTTAAACTTCTTTTTTTCAACTTCCAGATAAATCATATGGTGTTCTGGGGAAACAAGAAACTATATTAATGAGCATCAACTCCTTAATTATCTTTGTGACTACATAACGGGGACACATTCATGTCATTTCTTTGTGCAATAACTTTTGCAAAGAAGTATTTTTAAACTGATCATTAATTTTATGACCACAGAAATGAGATGCAAAATTTATGCTGTTGTCATTGGCACAGGTTCAAGGCACTACTGACATTATGTGTGATTGTAATGGAATGGCTGCCAACTAATGAGTCCATAGACATTTCGTTTGAGCATGCTTTGCTTTTAGATGTCTGATTAGGCAGCAATGCTTTCAATTATGCTTGCAAATTGTATTGGATACATTTACCTGATGCCCATTGTTGCTTTGTAGTTCGGTTTTCTATTACATAAATGCAAGTTGAATGCTTTTCTTTAATTTATTGATGCTTTTCGGGTGTATTTTTAGGTACTTGGCACCTGAAGAGAGGAGTAGTGGCTTGTGCTGCTCAACACTGACTCCTCCGGCTGTTCAAGGAGTAACACATGTAGTTTGAAATGCAGTTCTGATTAGCCTTTTTCTCCGTAAGTGGAGTGTAAACTGCAGTGCAACACCCTGATGGACGAGCATTTAAAGTTTAAAAGAGGCAGAGCTTATTCTGAGGGGGAATGCAGGAGATCCCCCAGAACCAACAGGAAGCCTTTCTATGAATTGTCAGGAGCAATATCCTTATATATTAATAGCATACACTTCTAAGATGTCTTTTAACCCTGTGAGAATTAGAAGGCAAAACCCCAAGGCTGAATCTAGCCCATAGTCATTTTTCTACATAAATGCATGAAAATATTGTGAAGTGTTGCCTCTCAAAGCTCCAGAGCAGATTGAGTCAGCTCTTCCATCAGCATGCCTTCAGTTCTTCTGTACAAATTAGCTAATTTAAGGGTTGCATTTTAATGTATAATACAAACTTCCAAATACAAGGATTTAATTTAAAATAAAAATTGAAAAATTTTTAGTTTGATCTAGTTCTGCAAGGCTACAGGTTGCTTGTGCCTCTATTTATTGTTTGTGACCTATTCTCCACAGTTTTTGCATAAAATGTAGGTAACTAAATGTAATATTGAAGCTGTATATGGGATTAACATATTTGTTCTGACTTAGTAAGTTGTGTGGT
>NW_009927747.1:185851-190783 GCF_000696875.1 Nestor notabilis | reverse complement strand
CCCCCCCCCCCCCCTTTTTCTCCTCCCATGGACGTCTTCAAGCCTTTATTTGGGATTTAACATCTAGAGAATGCTTTGAAGACTATAAACTTGCTAAAAGCACTGAGTGTGTAACTTCTTTCTTCATAATACCTCAAGTTTTTTTGTTGTTGTTTTGTTTTAAGAGCATTTTGAACGTGGATATTGTACACTTAGAACAGATACTTGTTTTATTATAAATCTATACTCTGTATCAATGGCTTATGTTGTTTCAAATACAGGATAGACCTGGGATAGGTACATGGCATGCCATAAATATTTATGTATGTATGTATTAAAAAGCCCCTTGTGTCTAGATCTGGCTTTTATATCAATGCAAAGCACAAGCATTTACTGAACTTGAAATCCTATGCATAATTATGTGTAGGATAACGCATAATGGAAATGGAAAATGGTAGTATTGTGACTTAATGGAAGAGCTAGTTAACAGTGCAACATGCAGGAAGTCTCTTAAGAATATGAAAGAGATTATATATTGCTGAGTGGGGCAAAATTCTCTGGAGATATTCTTCCTAAATATTTACTTGCCTATTTATCATGCACAAGTACTGTTCATTTAGATATACTTAGGTTTACTCTTACTATTCAGCCCATGAATTTTGAGTGCTGGAGTGTGGTGTTTGTGGAAATGTTTTCCTCTGTAACTGTAGCCTAATAGTTTAAATTTATGCTGGCATTTTTATGAAGGTTAAATGGTAGTACACTTATTCATAGCTGATAAGGATACTTTTGACTGATAAACAGGGCTTATATATATGCTATATATGTGTGTGTGTATACATATGTGTATATATACACTTAATATATGCACACGATATATATGCATATTCTATGTATTCTAGTACTAGTATTCTAGTTTAGGATGGGAAGAGTGAATCAACTTTTGATAACAGTATAGGTTGTGAATATCATGTCTGCTCTATTTATACAGGATCTATTGTCTAATAAAGATATACATGCATTGACAGAGGCAGGCAACTTGTCTCTGGTATGTAAGTGTGAAAGATACTCAAGCTGGCTGTAAATATGGCATAGTATTTTCTGTTCATGTGCTATCTGCTCTCAAGTTTTCTGTTTGGAGGAAGACGTGAATCCTGGAGAGGGATAATTTACTTTTGATTGGTTTGACAGGTGTGATGAAATGCAAATATTTTGATCAGATAAACATGTTGGCTGGAGTGCTACTGGAGGATGGCCTTGTCAAAAATAGATTGGAGTCAGGTTCAGGTTTAAAGCAGTTGTTATATGGCATGGGAGCTTGAAAGGATCTTTCCCGAGAAAAGCATACTAAATTAATAAAGGGAAAACCAATTTGGTATTCAACAATTAGGGCATATAAAAGAACTCCAGCAAAGCAAAAATGAGGCTTTGTTGTCTTAGCTGCATAGAAAACTTGCTGTTCTTTGCTAGCAACTATGGTTCTTTTTTGGCGTGGGCTCTGAATTTTATATGATTTTCCACTATTAAATGGGAAGTAAAGAGGTAAAACTCAGCCATGGCTAAGCAGTCCTACTGAATGCAATAATTCGCATGTCTGCAGAGAAGAATATTTTCTCTATGTATGGGGTTTATTTTGGGTTCCAAGAAATAGAATACAATGCTCTAAAAGGGAGCACATGAATAGGGAAGCCTACCTGGAAAGTCTCTGGAAAGCTTTCTCCATAGGAATATACCAAAAGGCAATGATTGAGCAATTTAGCTTTATATGATTTTTAAGAAAATTGAGGGTCGTTAGACCTATTGAAGCATTAGCTTTATGATTTTGTTTTAGTGATTATCATATTTAATTACTGAATTTTCCTCCTTGATTTTAAATTTTTTTTTTAAAGGAACAATCTAATTTGTTATGTTTTCACCTCTTCTTCACCTAGGTGGTATTACTGAGAAAATATACTGAGCTTTGGGAGGGATAACTTAAATTTTGTCTAATTAAATGGAAGCCTCAACTAATATTGATTTCATTTTACCTTTCCCAGACCTTCACACTTAATGCAGTCTGATCACTGTAGTGCATAGGTTAGTTCAGAATGTAGATTTTGAATATATTCTTGTAGGACTCTCAGTTGCATAAGAAATTCGTCAACAGAATGCTGCATAAAGGCACAGGTTCAGACTGGGTGCTGTCAGGAGGTGATTCAGTTTTTAGTGTCATGGGTGGAGTACACATACAACATTTGCAAAGTAGTGCCTAATTATGGTGAAGAAAAGTGAAAGTGGGCAGAGGGCGGACAAACTGCTGTCAGCAGTAGTTTGGCAGTTCCTTAGAGGAAAGTTGCTGCAGCTCCTTCCTGCACTTAGACAAGTGGAACTCTGGAGCTTGACACTGCCTGTTTCTCCTGCCAGTGTTTAACCTTGCCCACCTCTTTGCTATGGTGTGTGTTTCTTTTCCCCCGTGTGAGAAGCTCTCAGATGTGCAGTGCTGGGAGTGGGTTCGCTATATGACAGTGTTTGGGGAAACTGCTGCAGCAACATGTACATGGCTGGTTAGAAGGTAGCCCCAGAACAGCAGCGCTCACAGCTGTGTGTGAGCAGTGCAGTGTACCTGTTATGAACATCCATGAGAAATGGGATTTCTTCCATTTCAAATAGAAATTGGTATCCTTCTTACTAATGAAAATACTTGTCTTTAGATTCTGTCTGTGTTTGTATGATAGACTATATTAACTAGCAATGTATTTTTTACTTTTACAGAATTGGAAGATGAGGAACAGTCTGAGGTCTCTTTTTCTTTGCCTCCTGATAGTGTCTCAGTAGTATCTGATCAATATGATAAAGAGGATGAAGCACCTTCTGATGGTATGTGACACTGCTTACCTTAGAATGTACTGGATTTGCCAGTTCGTTACAAACTCATGCAGTTGGATCCTCGTCATATGAATGCTAGTGTGGGAAATCGGATAAACAGATAAGCATTACAGCTGGATGGTTTTCTTACCTTTACAGGAACCTTTAAAGGAACTGAAGAGCTCTCTCTAGTGGTTCTAGAGCATAGTGAAGCTGTCTCAAATTTAAATTTTTTTTTTTTAAACTCATGCTTTTCCATAACAAAGCATCTTTTGTAGATGCATATGTTTTTGAAGATATATCAGTGGCTAAAACTGAGTATTTGTAGTAACAAATTGTTTGTTAATTCAACATTATCAGATTCTTGCTTAATTTTATTGTGCTGCTTAATGGCTTACTGTATTATTTATCTAATAAATAATGAAAGAGTTTGTGATTGATATTTTTCTGCAAACTCCATGCAGAATAGGTTCATAAAATATTAAATTAATTATTCTTACAATGTTTCCATCCATTAAGACAGTATTTTGTAGAATGTTTTCATTATATAAATTTCAAATTTGAGTTTGCATTAAAAAAAAAATCTAGGCTCCATAGCTATTTTCCTTTTTTTATTTTGTATTCCTTAAATTTAATGCAAAGTGCAACTGTTCTGAAGACATGAACAATTGAATATTTCAACAGTTAACAAGCTTGCTTTAGCATGGTGTCCATATTTTTGAGATTCGTTTATTGTATACATAATATAAATACCTTATATGGATAATATCTGGCAATAAATTAAGTATATGTACAAATAAATTAACTATGTATATTAATTTCTGGCACTAGAAGTTAGATAGACTTACTAGTGAATGATGTTTTCTGACATGATATGATGATCAAACTGTGCAGCTCCATCTCGAAATACAATTGCTGAATGAAAATATGCTTCCTGCAACATAGCACTCCACATTTTATGTTATCCAGATTATTCCCTTTGGAAACATAAATTGCTTTTATGAGGTATAAAATTATGTTTATTGCAGAACAGGGATAAGTCAAGTACATGCATAAGTGATAAACCTTCTAACCGTTGACTCAGACTAAAGCTTTTTTTTTTTATATCCATAACTCTCTAAAATGTGTAACAATAATCACACTTTTTTCTTTTTTTTTTTTTTTTTTTTTTTTTTTATATTGAGCTTTTTGCATGTTGGCAATGTGACCTTCTATTAAAAAAGAAAAACAAGCCTTTTTGCTTTCTAGTCGAAATGTAATTATCAGACAAATTGAGTATCACTTTTAGAAAAGCCAAGCTAATTTTCCAAAATATAGCTGAATGCAACTTTCCATGTATTTATTTTTGCTTACAAACATAATCTTAGCATTATTTCTAATGGTAACTTAATAACATGGTACTCATTGCATAAAGGGTATGTGACAAAATTGTATAGCTGTTTAATAGGAGATATGATTATAGATTTGTTTCAAAACAGTTAATCAAGAAAAATATTGTAATGTGCATAAACCTAAATAATGAATGGCTGAAGAATGCTGATGCAAGAGTATATGAAATATTGTATGAGTTTGTACAGATGGGTGAATAATTTTTAGCCTATTTTGAAAGTTAAAATTATGAGAGTATGTATAATAGCTGCCCAATAGTATCTTGGCTAGTACATTCCAGTTTAGGTAGAAATATAGTGGGTGTGATTCTGTTGCATTTAAGATTATTTTGCCTCAGTAGTTTTTCCATGTTTTATGATAAATGCTCTTCAATTATCTTGTACGAGTGCAACATGAGGAGAAGTTGAGAAAAGGTGGTAAATTTTGATCTGTAAATAGTTTCATTTATTGGAGGAATGTTTATGTTTTCCTCTTTGAATGTCCAGTGTGTCATTCTAAGACCATTTGATTTTAACATATGTGGTCCATCATTCAAGTCCAGCTACCAAGACTATGTATGAAAACGTACATTGGGAGAATCTTACAAGAAGTGAATTGATTCTCAGAGGTACCATTTGTTTCAGTTCTCCCAGGCATCAATGGGTTTGTTGAAGCTTAATACTCTGTGGTTTGGGTTTTTTTTTGTTGTCCGTCCCCCCCCCCCCCCGCCCCCTGCCGCGC
>NW_009927747.1:168437-185768 GCF_000696875.1 Nestor notabilis | reverse complement strand
GGGTTTGCAGGTGTAAAAATCTCATTTGTGTAGGATCAAGGCTTTTGGCTTTAATAGGGGAGCCTAACTGTAAGTAACCAAACTGAGGTGTTCATTACTTATATTTTCATTCATTCATATTTTTATGTAAAATGTTTTATGTAGACTTTCTGCTAAAAAAAAAAAACCAAAACAAAACAGGCATTTACCTTTATACAAGTGAGTTAGACTGCAAGGTTTGTATGACTTCTGAAAGTGTCACTATTTGACTTTGCAGTGTTACCATCAAAATATAATTAGTGAAGGCACCCACTTGGTAACAGATAAAGAATTAGTGTATTACGTGTACATTACAGTCATCGTAAAATCCTGGAGGTTTTGTGTGACCTCTGTCTAATGGTGTATTAATTACAAGAGAGATAATCCATTTAACAATAAGTATGGGATAACTAAATTAGCACAGGTCCCCTAAAGGCCTTTTGTCAAATCTGATTGTTGTGTTGTCCTTTTGACTTTTACCTTATGGTAGGCACTAACAAAGTATCTAAACTTTGATGGATTATAAACTCTAAACATGATATGTATTTTTCATAATGCTAATGTAATTTTCTAGGTACTGAAAAGGTCAAACCCCCACATCTCTGTGTGCATTCTAAGTCTGTCTTTCCTTTTAATATTTCTTTTTCTCTGTTCCTCTGGTTCAAAAGTTCACTCAGTTCCCAAATGGCCACCTAATTTTCCAGTTATTCCCTCAAGCCATATGTGTTTTGGTTTCTTTATGGTTTATTAGGTACTGTAGGAAAGTAGCATAAGTTATATCATCTAATGAAATTCAAGCACACTTCAGTGATGCTTTGACTTGATTGCTGGCAGCAATTAAATCACAGTGAAGGAGAATGATGCATAGGCTTACATGTCCAGACACCCTACAGAAATTGGAAGAGGGATAAAACACAACAAAACCCCCAAATAAAATAACAAACCCCAAAACAAGACAGACAAAACAAAACAGCACTGCCAGGCACTCTGTTCTTAACTTGATTTTTTTTTTTTTTTATTGGCTAACAGCCTGATTGATAGCAAAATCATAACTTGCTGTATGCTAACAGGCAGAGTTCACTTGTAGGTTATTGTGAGCTGATAAAGGGTTAGATGGAGTTTTGATTTTCGCATTGGTCCTTGGTGCACCAGATTAATGGAATTTCAATGAGAGACTGGAGTAGTCACAGCTTTGTCAGAAAAACAAATGGAGATTCTATAGCCATGTCTGCTCATTAATACCAGTTGCCTGAAAGGTGTACTACTTCTCTATACAAAAGACTCAACATAATTGATTTTTGAGCGGGGTATTTTTTCACTTATTGATGACTAGGTTTCTTGCAACTTAAATGACAGGTTTTTGTATAGTACATTGTATAACAATGTTATGTCTTGTAAATTCTTACTCCTCTTCCATCTGTATTTTGAAGAATGTGTGTAGCAGAAAATATATATGTCTTGATCAGTTAAAAACCAGAGCATACCAAAATACTTAAAAATTAAAATAGTAAGACTTTCTTTAAAGTTGGTGACTATTATTATTATTACTATTATTATTACTACTACTACTTTTGATTCAGACATTAATGGGGGAAAAAGTTTCTGGTTTTAATTTAGTTTTCAGGTTTCTTAAGATGGTATTAAATGTAGATGCAATGCATGCTGAAGCTTTCCTATTTAAGAGAGTTATCCTCTTTTATGTTCCCAAGGGATTTTTTAAACAGTCATTTTTGGTATGCTTTATGTGTGGTATGGTGACTTGATTCCATAGTAGGAAATGCCATTAAGTATTAAAGGAACAAGCTTTCAGACTTTGGAAGTGATGTGAGTGGTCCAGCTGCTTCTGAACAAGGTATGTCTGTTTAGCTTCGCAGGGAGTTTGTGATTGGGTAATTACCAGATCTAAAAAGATCAGAATGAATGCTGTGATAGAATAATTTAGAACATCATCATTTCCACTGAAGGTCAAGAAATGTTGCCTTGAGCATGTAAGGATGAAAGAAGTACCAAAAACATGGCTTGGGAGTTGCATGCTCTTCAAATTATCATTTTGGATATATATAATATTTGGCTATAGCTTATGAATAAAATATGCTTTTTAGTAGAAAACTCTTAAATAGTGTGAGAATCTCATACTAGAAATTCTCTATAGTTGAAGTGCAGGAAGGTAAAGCCTAAGCAATCAAAATAGGATGTTTGGAGGACTTTGGGGAATCAGAATAAATTACGGTGGTGTGCTTTAACTTTCATCAGAGTGCAGTCTTGAAAATGTGCAGAACTTGTTGCTTCCTGGAACATACTTTTCTTGGTATAATTTTTGGATGAAACAATAAGTCTTAGCACTTTGTTTTTATGCAGCTCCCCTGGAAAAGTTTCATACAAGTCTTTGCAGGCTTGATTCAACTCTTTTACATGATCTGTAGTATTCCCTTGGCATGAACATCCCATTTTGTATTTTAATTGATCAAGTGAGAATGAAAATTGTGTGACTAAATCTTGCATGCTGCTTCTTTCTACATTTAGAGTCTCATACAAGTACTGATTAAGCTTCTTTCTTTTTCTTTTTTTCCTCCAATTTGGTAGGCATAAAGGTTTGAATACTGTCTCTGACGAAGGGTAGAGTTCAGCGTAAGATCTTATCTTTATGAACAATGCATATACAAATATTTTCCCTGTTTCTTCAGTTACGTTTCTACTGAGTTTATTTTGAGGCATCATATTAAAGCAAAAACTTTAATGTGTTAACTTATTTAATAATAAACTTAGTGCGTTCCATCACTGAGCCAGCCAATTAAGTGGTGTTAGCAAAGGTTGGAGAATGGAAAACGCAGCTAGTAGTCTTCTGTCCTCTCTCCTTTTGCCCTTCCTATCTCCTTAGTCTTGTATTTGTTTACTACTGTTTTAGTATCATATTCATGTACATGGAGAGGATGTTTGGTTGTCTTGGGGATGACAGCATTGGAAGTTTACCTGAGTCATTCTAGGAGATTAGTTGTTTGCTTTGCAGCACTGGTGATAGTTCCAAACTAAGTGCATCACAGCCATTAAAAGAAGTGAGAAACTTCTTTCTTTATTTTGTTTTTCTCATAGGTAGATCTCTTTGAAGGCACAAAAATTTATTTTCTTATTCCTTATGTGTCTTTAAATATTCAAGCTTAATTAAAAAAGATCATGTTGAGGTCAGGAAAGATCTAAATTTACTGGGACATTTGATCTTTGGTGGGAAAAGGTGACTTCTACTTTACGCTATTATTAGGACCTGGCAGAAGGACAGGAGCATCAGTGCTAAGGGAAATGGGTAAAGAAAGGGGCTCTGGCACACCAGCTTTGTTTTGAGGGGATGCTAGTTCCTGTCAGAATTGTGACTGGGAAATAATCTTATTTATTATCTTTATATATGTATGTAATTCTATGTTTTATTCGATGGTTTAATAGACTCTTCCTGTGTCTGAACAGATGTTGTATGGCAGAGGAAATAGTATGTATTGCAATATATTATGATTCTGCACTTCTGGGACGTTTCTGACTGAAAAGCTAATATGACTGATCAGAAATGTTGCTTTCAGAATTCTAAGAAATTGTAATTAGTAATTTAGTTTTAAGCAGGAAGACTGAAGTCTACAATTTCCGATATGGTATGCTGAGTCTGTCAGAGGAAGAATACATCACTAGGGAATTAGGCTGAGACACTTGGATGTCACCCAGAATATAATCTTTTATGAAACGATGGAACACATACTAGCAAGTAACTTAAAATATGAAGTAACTTATTATATGAGTAAACAAAACCAACTAACAGGATATTGGTGTATTTGAGACCATATGTGAGTAAATTCCCAGATCCAAATCTGTTTAACAAATGAGAAAAGAATGCTAACTTTGCTGAAATTGTCAGAAGTCATAAAGAAGATCAGCTTCTTGTTGGACAGGAGAAACCTTAAAAATAAAGTCAGTGTATCACCTGCCAAGAAATGCCTCAGGCAAGTTGAGGGTATCTGTCTCATCTTTCCTAAAAATCTCTAATGGTGCAACTTCAGGCTCCCTTGGGCAGCTTTCCTCAGTGCTGCATTGTACTGGCTAGTAGAGGACACAGAGCCTAAACTGTTTTTGTCAGTCTGTTGACATTTGGCTCTCTTTTGTCTATAAAAGACATGAGGATGGTGTATTTCCTTTTTTTCTCCCTTCTGTCATGAATATATTTGAAGACTGAGAAGAATCCTTATAACTTTCCACATGTAACTCCTGTTGAAACCTTATGAAAAGAACAAGCTCCTGAACTGCTTGCTTGCTTGTTTGTAGGATCCATAGCAGTGAATATAGTATCAATGCCTTATTTTGTATAAGCAAGAAGTTAAAAAGTGCATGTGAAATATGCAAAGCTAATCTAATTGATTTTGATTTAAACCATTTGCACAGAGCAGAAGGGAATAATTTCTGATAGGAAGCAGAAGTTTTAAGTGAAATTTTGGCCCCATTAAAGTCAACAGTAAAGTTAAAAATGGCATCATATAGGTTAACATTGTGTACAAATTGATGATACTAAGACGTTTGAACTTCTAATTATCATGATGAAAAACTTCCTATTAAACAATAAACCCCTGTGTTCTTTTAACATTTACCTTTCTCCCATGGGAGAGATGACATGGTTTGTTGCTCATTTTATTTCATCTATGTTGCTCCAGTGACTGAGCAATAACAAAACAGCCGTGTATGCTCCACCACTGGGTAGGACAATATCCACAATAAAAACAAATGATGACCTGCTTAACCCATTTATTTTTCATATTAGATCATAATTTCATACAATATTATGGTAAAAAAAAGAAGAAAAAAAACCAACAGAAAGCCGAAATGCAATAGACTTTTCTATTTACTTTATATTGCTTGTTGGCCTGATGTTTTTCTCGATCAGTTCTTAAACGTCACAAATAGCTGAAATAAAAAGGAAGAGGGATGTTTTTCCTTCAGCCTCTGTAATATGTCATAAGCTTTTCAGGTGTGTTTTGGAGGTTGTTAATTATGGATTTAAGACCTTATTAACACTTTCATTCAGCTGAATGAATTACTACCTTCTAATTTCCCTGTAATTCCTCTTTCTTCCTGCCAAGCAGTAGTAGCAAGTCAGCTTCCATCCTGCTCCTTACTCCTTCCCTCCCAGAACCAGACAGTTGCATTGACCGTAGACGATGGCATTGCTTCATGCTACTCCAATGGCACTTTGACGTGGGTACCCTTCTAGTGCCCTTCTGGAGGTGAGCAAGTCCAACAGATTGTTGCTGCTTGGCATTCAAGGCAAGAAGCATCATTTCTGTCCTGGTATCTACAACAAGAAAATGGGTCTGCCTTCAGGTCTTCTTTCAACATACAGTTGGCCCAAATGTCTCGAGAAGAACAAACTCTACATTCCAAGGGGAAATGGCTTTAAACTGACAAAGGGTAGATTTAGATTAGTTATGAGGAAGAAATTGTTTGCTATGAAGGTGGCGAGACATTGGCACAGGTTGCCCAGAGAAGCTGTGGCTGCCCCATCCCTGGCAGTGTTCAAGGCCAGGCTGGATGGGGCTTGGAGCAACCTGGTCCAGTGGAAGGTGTCCCTGCCCATGGCAGGGGGATTAGAATTAGATGAGCTTTAAGGTCCCTTCCAATCCAGACCATTCTGTGATAACCATAGTGTTTTCTTTGTTTTAGAGTAGATGAGAAATATGTAAAACAATGCTATGTATGGTACTTCATGTTTTCTGTCTCAAGAATGAGGCTTTAGAGGCCTGAATATAGGAACCAAATGGAGGAAAAAAATGGAAAGCCTTGCAATAAAACTACAAATTAAGTTTGGTGTAGGCTTTTCTTTCTCTGAATTGGTGATTAGGAATTTGTGCCCATATTTAATTTATTACATGAACTGAAGTGTGTATCAAGCCTAATAAACAGAAAAAGATTTTTCCCATACTCCTGTTTTTGTATTTTAACTGATTAGTACTTTCTGTAGAGGTGCAAATTGTATCTGTATTTGTGCAAAAAGAATTTAAGCAAGTACTAAACAGGCCTGTTTTCTGTCAGGCATCATGCAATCCAGACATTAATTAATGGATTTGGGTTTGTTTCCTTTTAAGTAAGAGGGAGGTTGCAGTGGATTAATATTTGTGAATTTTGAGATTAAATTTGAATGGAAAAGTAAAAACTATGTCATGAAAAGGTTTATTAAAGCATTTTGCAATGAAAAAATAACGTAAATTAAATCTTTATTATGTAAATTGTATGTGCAAGTTCATTATTATCCATCTCAAGAAGATGTTGCTGGTATTGTTCACTGATTAAAAATTTGCAGCAGGAACCATACTTTGAATATCTGTCACTAGATAGTGTTAGTTTGACTGATAGTTTCCTCAATAATTCTTCATAAATGTTTACTTGGATCACTTACAAGAGTAGGATTTACAAGTAGAGTAGCAGGCTAAAAATGCAGTCTTCTCTCCAAACTAAAATTACTACTACAGTTTCTTAATTAGTATTAGGCATAGCCTATTCACCACTATCACAATAATGACAGGTGATATCCCATGAGGATCTTAGCCTTGTCTTCTCTACTGGTGGTAGTCAGAAATAGTTTTGGTTCCATATTGAGCAAGGAATTACAGATAATCCTATGCTACAAAATGCAGGAAATCCTCTTCTGGTCTAAACAATTTTTTCCTGTCCTTCTGAATATTAACTCTGTCTACCTGAACACACATTCCTCAATGGGAAGTTATGTCACAGCCTGAAAATAACTTTCCAGATATATCCTAGGCTTCATGTAAAACATCTTTCTGCTGGTTCCTCAACAGTAAAATTTTGTATTTCTGTATATGAATATGGGCAACGTATAAATACACAGCGTATTCAAAGATGCAGTTTCTGTGCTTCACATATCTGCACTTGTGCATCACTGCTTTGCATTGAAGAGTAAGGGGAAGGGATTAGTGTTGAAAGAATGTGAATGGGGGCAGAAGGATGTTTGGATTGCATACATGGCTGTGCTACAACACTAGAATGGGATGCAGACAAGTGAAGTGAAGGTGGTCCAAGTCTTTTTGGTAGGTAACAGATGAGTTGTTCTTTTGCAAACATGGATACAGGAAATGGGCCTTATTATTACAGTTGCCTGGAAAAGAAGCTGATGAAAGTGTCGTCATTGGCTTCCAATTAAAAAAAAAAAAAAGTAACCTTGCCTGTTTTCATGTAGAGAGTCTGACACATTCCCATAATTCTATTTTGTATGTAGTAATTGGAGTATGTATGCGGATGAAGATGGTAGGGGAGTCTTTGATTTTTAGAGCAGCTTTCCTTATATGAAAGTAGGGGTGGACTAATTTTTCTTCCTTGAACAGCTTCTTCAGAAGCTAGCTTTATCACTGTATTTTAACAGAAAAATAATTGGTGAGACTACCACAAACTTTTTTGATCAAAGCTGTTTGGAATATTTTTGCACAACAGTTATTCAGTAATTGTGTGTGTCAGGTAACTGAGCTGAAAATGCACAAGGGAATCTAGTCATAACATTGAGAAGTGCAGAGATTTTTTTTTCTCTAATCTGTACAGATAACATTTGGAATTTTAGGTTAAAAATAAAACCTGCAAAATAAAATGGTTCTTGTTAACTGCAACATACCTGCAAATTTCATTTGGAAATAAGGACTGTGTGATGCGGTCACTAGAGGTGTATTTAAGTACGTATTGCTTTTTTAATGTGGCATACCTTTTTTTTTTTTTCCTGTCTCCAATTGCTGGAATCTTCCAGTGCTGTCATTCATTTGAGCGATATTTAGAATGTGGTATCAAAATAATGTGAAAATGCCATAGTGAGCTGGTGATAATTGATTTACTCCATCACACTGAAATACCTCGTTTTCCTCTTCCTCCTCCCTTGGGCAGTAATCATGGGATCAAGCTGCCAGTCTGTAGATATAATTTTTCCAGTGGTGCCATCTGGCTCCTTGGCACTGGAAGTTGTATTGGCTTCTTCGCTGTTTCCACTGATTTTTGTCAAATGTTAGTCTGTTGATGAGATGTCTTTTGCTAGTGGGTGCTGATTTCCACCTCCACCCAGGTCAATATTGTTTTTTATCGGTGTTGTAAGGGACTGCTTATATTGTATGTGATGTGGCTTTTGTTTTTTCTTATTTTTTATTTTTTTTAAAATGGAATTTAGGACTTAATATGGGAACTCTTTGAGGAAAAATCAGGATTATGCATCAGTTGGCTTCCTCCATCCATATTTAAAATACAGTTTCCCAGGATTTTTATATGTTTTGAATAGTACTAGCATCATGTCCTCTCACAGATTTTTATAGATCTTCAATGTTAATGTAGAATTGTCTCCTTTTATTTTGGAGAGTTTTCACTTTTTGAATGAATTATTGGTAAACAATAAGAATTTGTAGGGTCTATGTAACAGATGTAACAAGCTTTATGTTTTGGGACAACCAGCTCACCAAACTATCTTTTGTATTAAAGAGCTACACTTTTATTTTTGATGTCAACTTCTCTTAAAAAAAAAAAAAAAAAAAAATTACAGAAATGGTGGCTCAGTAGAACAAACACATCTGAGTTGCTTTCTTCTAGTCAGGCCTTAGCTGCATTTCACTGTCATACAAGGTATATTGACAGTCTTGATAGAGAGTTAAAAAAGAATGCTCTGTAAATAGTATTTTAATGGGGATGAGAGGTGAAAGGAGAATCCTCTTGATCTAAATGCTTTTTGCAATATTAATTTTTTTATTTATTTGTTTTTTTTTTTAAATTTCCTCTGCTGGTCAGAAACATTCATTTGGGGTGGGGGTGGTGGAAATCAGCCTGAGGAGCAAGTATTTATTTGTTTTTTTTTTTTAAATTTCCTCTGCTGGTCAGAAACATTCATTTGGGGTGGGGGTGGTGGAAATCAGCCTGAGGAGCAAGGATGCCAACAAAATATGAAGAACAGAGTTTCAGAAAATACATTTTTTATTCAGCTTATAAAAGTGGTTTTAAATATTATGGGTGAATTAAAAAAAAAATTAAAAAAAATCGAAAGCCCTTTCTATTATCATGTAGGAGAAGTCTTATTAATCAGGACAAGACTAATTAATTTGAATCCTTTATATACGTATATTTTAAAATTTTTATTTTAACCACCATTTTGAAGTCCTGTGTCTCAGATGAATAAATTATACTCATCCTTGGGTGTAATCTAGATTTTCTTTTGTGTTGAAAGTATTTTCTTGGACTTGTGGAGTTGTTCAAGGTAACCTTGTGAACTCTCAAACATGAACAGTTGTTTTTAGTTGGCCTATTGGAATATTTTTATATTATTATTACTAAAAGTAGAAAGTAATAAGTACTATTTATTTATCATAGTCTTAGTACTACCCTAGCGTAATGCCTCTGTTAATGAAATATTATTAAACTGGTATTTAAATCAATATTATTGTGCTTTTGCAGCACTGAAGAAATTGTCCAATACTGGAAACTGTAGGAGTAAAAATCTTACATGGGGCAAGGAGGGCCTTAGTGAGGTTTTTGTAGCAGTTGGTATGAATTAAATTTCAACGATCTCTTGGTGTATCTTTATAGTAGTCTTTAAAAAAGGTGAGACAGGGTGTCTGAATATGGGTCTCCTTATCAGTAACTTGACTCTGATATGAAGTGGGTATTTTTAACGTATGTGTTTAGTTGAAAGAAATCTATAGAAAAGGCTATAATATCAAAGTATGGCAAGTACAGCTAAATATGCATGATCTATTGTTAATAGTAAAGGTGTTAGTCTTTAGGTTCACAGCATCTATGCTCTCATGAAAGATTTTAAGGGTGTAGGTATTTCATGATTTTCTAAAATAGCATCCAATCTTCTTTTTGTTTGTACCTAATGTGAAGATAAAATGTTGCTGCTAATCAGTTGTCTGGGATGCCACCTCATTAAGATTTACACGATCATCAAAAATTGCCAGAATTGTTTGTTGGCTATATCCTAACTCAAACATATAAAGGGGATACCACAGCATTTTTCTTTAGAATCGCAGGGAGTTCAGTGACCTTTTGTGGCAAATTATGTAGAAAGAAAATATTTATATTCATTTAAAATAACCTCCATGAAGAAATAGTCTCATTACCCTGTTTGATCAATTCCTTGCAGCCTGAGCTGTAGCATGCTGCTATTGCCATTGGTTGATGGAATACACTGAGAAGTGGCTAATGGTGATGGTGCTCATCAGGACAGGGTTCAGCCAGCGGTCAGCAACAAATAATTCAAGACTGTTTCTAAGTTTGTGGCTGGTGGAATTTGCTTCTTGCCCCAAGCCAGCAGCATTGCTGAGCTGGGCTATTTGATTAGAAGAGAAGCATATTTGCTTCTTAGCAACTGCACATTTGCACAACACACAGATGTATGCTGCCTCCAAAGGTTTGCCTTTTGTGACGGTGGAATAATACTTTTCTGTTGATCGGCAGACAAAAGAGATCTTTGCAATGCAGAGGAGTTTACAACCAATTTTTTCTTTGTCTTTTGTAAGCTTATCAGAGGTGCTTCTTAATTTAGCATTGTCTGATGCAGATTTGTATGTGCAGCGAGACTGGCCATGATCTGAACTCCTACATTTAAGCTATTACTGCTATGAGTATTTAAAGGACAGATGCATACTTAGGCTTAATCATTGGTGTGTGCAGCTTTTTCCCCAGCAGGTGTACTTAATGGAAAATATTTTCTACTGTATTTTGACATAAATTTTAATATATGTATTACTATTTCCCATGCAAGAGTGATATTCTTTTTATAGAACATAATGATAAAATGAAAGCTGGTCCATTCTTATATTCTTAGTGCATTTTCTTTTTTTTTTTTTTTTTAATATCTTAACAGGAATGCAGCAGTGATTGCAATTCTAATAGTGTGCGTGTAATTTTCAATGTAGCATTTCCCACAGGAAGTGAGTCTACAGAAGAAAATGTGTCTAGTCAGTAGAAGGCAAAGGTATTTATAACACTGGTAATCCTTGAAAAAAGATAATTTGGGAAAAAGAAAGCCTGGGATTTACAGTCCTAGGAGGCCAGGGCAAGAAAAAAGCAACTTTTTTTTTTTTTTTTTTCTTTTTCTTTTTATGTTTTTACAGCTCTTTTCACTTGTGGCCTGTGTTTTATTGTGGAAGTTTCCATACTGCCATAGTGGAGCAATAAATCACTGATGTGGTTATTGAAATGTTTCATGAAGTAGTAAGTACAGTCAGTGTTAAAGGGGATTTTTGATGCAGGTTATCTGCTTGTATGTTTTCCTAAATAAAATGTATCTTCTACTTTCATAACTAAAACCACTGAGTACCTTTATAAGTGGATTTTATAATCTGTTAAAGCTGTATTTTTTAAGGGATAGGGAGAATTAAAGCAGGAGTGCACAATAAAAGGACTGTGGGCCGTATTAGCATGGCTAATGTAAGCATCCAGGAGTTTACCATTTCAGTGGCAGTTTAGAGCCAAGAAAGAAGAGGAATAAAGCTCTGGTGAACCAATAGCAAGCCCCAGATGTCCCTTTTCAAGTCAACGTTAAACCTAGCAAAGTTTTAAATCTTTTGTTGTGTAGGAATTGTTTGGGTTTTTTTGGTTTTTTTTTTTTGGTTTTTTTTTTTCAGTCAGATGAACAATTTAAATCATAATCCAAAATGTAGGCTTTTTAGAGAATTTTGAGGATGGTAAGGGAGTGATACAAAATGAAAACTATCAAGGGAAATCAGTGGCTATTCTGGGGAACAGGTATTTGGGGTGTGCATACTGCTAAGCAGGAAGCAAGGTGTAGATATGGGTACAGCTGTTATTTTGCAGGACTTGGAAGGGCTGATTAGTGACTGACTTAATTCTCTTCCTTGTTAACTTTGTATATATAATTTTTCAGAAGGATGTTTTAATGTACTGGTAGGATTTCATAGTAAGTAGGGAGAGGTCTTAGCTTTGGCTTAATTTCTGAGACATTCAGAGTTGTGATAGTGTGATAAGGTGGCTACTTGTTAGCTGAATTGCCAAAGAGATGCTTACACTTAGTTGACTTATTTTTGTACCTCAATACCTATTAAGGTGTTACCTGTGTTCTACACAGATTTTATTATTTTTCAGTAATATATGCACAATGAATTAGTGTCAGTTTTGCGGGTTATTTTTTTGTTAGCAGAGAACCTTTTGTAATCATTTGGCTTTTTGAACAAAGTAACTAAAATATGTAGGAATTGCCATGTTGCTACTATCAAAATGCGACTGTATCCAGGGTAGAATGCAGTAGCTTTTACAATGGCAGTATGAACAATACCCAGCAATTGAAGAGCAGGATATGAGGAATATCTCACCTAATTGAAATGACAAGGGGGATTTTGCATAGGTAGATGCAATTATTCATATTGGAGGTGGGCCAGAATGCTGGGGTTGTTCCCCTCATCTTGCTAATTAGGCTTTCAGTTTCATTAACAGTCATTGAGATATTAGATGACTGACTTGTGTATGAACATAACCATAATACATATAAAGAATATTTTATTTAATTATTAGTATTCTTTAGAAACATCTCCTAGATCATGTTAAGAAATCTGTATAAAATCATTATGGATCAGTTTTGGTTGTATGGCTTAAGATAACTAGAAATAAAAGAATGTTTTAACATGTGCAGAATGCTGAATGTACGAAGAGTGGTCAACAAGCCTGTGCCTATGTTTGGGTAGACTGTGTACCACACACAACTAAACCATTACCGTGTTTATATTAGTGGCTTTTTTTTTTTTTTTAATCTTTTCCAAGATAGCATTTACAAGGATTTCTACCCTTAGAAATGGAGGGAAACTAATCAAGCTTTGTCATGCTCCCAGGATGTTTTCAACCTGGGGTGAGTTTGAACAGATCTGAGGAATCTACAGTTCTTGTTGTCTATAAGCATTAATTTAGAAAATATAACTTAATGTGTATGGCATCTTTAAATTCCCTTGCCTCTCTAATACACTGTCATTGGAATATTTTTTTTTCTCTTCCTGTTAATTGCCTTTGTACTTCAGAAACAGACAGTTTAAGGGAGGATTTTGTTTGGTTTTGGTTTCCCTTTTAGGAAATAATAATGAAGTGTAGTGATTCGTACTGTATTATGTTGATACCAAATAACTGCTTGTTATGTTTTGGAAAGGGCCTTAAGTGTCTAAACCTTAATTAAATCTCCAGGCTGGTCTTTTTTCAACTGACTTCTCGTTTTCCAAGATATGTGATTAGTGTTTTCTCAGGAATGTTGGGTATCTGTAGTTAGTGATGATTCAGGTCTTAAATTAAAAATAGCCTTCAATGAAGGACATCACAAATATAAACCAAGAAGGTGAAAATACTGTACAAAAAGCAAATCTGCTGAGTCAAAACCTGAAAATCACGTGTGAATTTTTTAGACCAATGATTATAATCTTACAGTAGAGAAATAGTCAGTCAGAACTGCAGTTGTTTAGCTTGTCTGGGTTCCCATGCCTTTTAAAAATTAAAACAGACAATGCTATTCTAAGAATCTTACAATAAAGAAGAAAGTGGTTACAACAGAACTAGTTATTCTCGTTCCCACTGCTGTAAAGATGAGGCCATAATTTGTCCTTTTGGTTTGATACTTACACAGATGATCCTCCTGTAAGTTCTTCATAGACCCTTTGGGACTGAGAGTCAGTTGTTTAGCTCTAAAGGCTTTTTCATGTTAGTTTCTTCATCTGTAAGATTGTTCTAAGTAATATACCAATGATATGTAAATATTTTGAATAAAGTTACCTTTGTGTGTGGTATTTCCCGTCCAGTAAATCAATTGACTAATACATATACTTTTGAATAAAATTATGTTCATGAAATAAGAACAAATAGAACAGTGATGGGTCATTTTATTCATTCAATATAACTCTAATCTTCCACAGAAATTAGCTTTGGGAGTGACATAAAGGCACATATTGGTATACATAATGCATGAAGAAGTTGATCTCAGAGTCTTGTCTTTAGTACTTCTGTGTCACTGACTGTCTTCCATGTAGTGTTCTCTAGCACAGTTTTGTCAAGTGTTTTTCAGGTATTTGTTGTCAAGGTATATTATTTTCAGTGGATCAGAAGTTTATGTGAGGAAATCTGAGTACATTATCATAACTGTTGTAGATGCAAATGCTTTTGTGGGAGCCAATATAAAAAGGAACCTTTATAATGATTTTTATTTTGATAGTTTTTTGCTAGTCGTAGATTTATTGGCTGCTTATGGGAGTTCAGTTTATGTACAAACCGAACCTGTGCTTTAGCTTTTGGGGTGAAAAAAAAGAATAAGTAATGAAAATTGGCTAAGTGCCTATAAATGTATGTAGTGTATTTTTCCTGTGTCATCTTATTTTCACTGGATCAAGGCAGTTTTATAATCCTCCACTCTATGCATGTGCCCTTCAATTTAATGAGCTTCAGAGAACCTAATCGGGATAAAAACAAGAAGTGGGAGAAAAGGTTTGGAACCCGTTATGCAAGTATACTAGTGGAGGACCTACTCTGTACAGAAGGTGTGTAGCAGGGACTGAAATTAAATTGTCTGTTGGAGTCCATAGAAATCTCTCCTCCCTTTACTAAAAATGTAACTGTCATGTAAGAAAAAGCCCAAGTGGTTAGGAATACAGCTGTAGTATTCTGTGCATTCCACTTACTATTGTTTCCATATTGCCATATTCAGGCTTTAAAAGTCAGCATTCAGAACAGCATCCTACTTTTTACTGTAAGGATCCTCTTTCCTGTTTTTTTCCTTATTTTTTCTTTTGTCAATCTGATATATGCTAAGCAGTCACAGAAGAAAGTATGCAGTTTTCTGTGAAATGCATGAATCAGTACATATGTGACATCCCAGTCTTACACATGCAGTAACCTTCTCCCCGCCCCTTCTCTCTCCCTCTGTCCAACTGCTTATATGACTTTGGAAAAGTGTGTTTATGGGTGCAGAAGAGGAGAATCAGTAAAGTGACACAGCAGGTCTGAAGATGTGATGTTTTTCCCTGATTTTTAATTTTTTTTTTTAATTTTTTTTTTATTTTATGAGTAATGAAGCCAACAACCATTTTATAGCATTTCTAGAAAGACGTGAATGCTACTCCGTTATGAAGAGGAGCAGTGGAGGCAAAAGGAACCTGGTTAAGAGCCAGGACTAGTTCTACATTTTCTAGCTCCTGCTTACATGGTAAGATCTCTCCGTTATGTCTCACACTTTCCAGCTTTCTGAAATTTTTGACAATTTGAAATGCTTATTAAAGGAACATAGGGTAAACTTTTTTTTTCTGTCTTCAGAACCACATCATTTATTAACAGATGTCATCCTAACGTGTATACAACTTCCATGGCTCTGAGTGTTATTGTAAATGGTAAAAAGACTCTTTGGTTGGCTTTAAACTGATGCCGCCTTCTGAAATAAGAGGTGTTTGTAGTTTTATATATTGTCCTAGTTTTAATAATATTATTATTTTAATATGAAAATGTTTGTGTTCCTCTAACTGTTTTAAACCAGCATATTCTGCTCTGGTTTTTCAATATCAGAAAAATAATTCAGATAATACAAAGTATAGGACACCCCATCCCACTCCCCCCTGGACTTCGAGCAGTGCATTAAACTGCTGATACAGACACTAAAACTGTGAAGTTTTCTTACTAGTTCATTTAAGGGTGTTGCTCTCTTTCTTTTATGAAAAAGGTGGTGGTGTAATTTAAAGTATGGTATATAGACCACACCAAAAGCAGTAAAGTACATTCTGGAGGCAGTCATAAAATGCTTTCTATCTGAAAGATCACAGCTAACTTATATAAACTGGTGGAAAAGTTTATGAAAGTTACTCTTCAACTTGCAAGTGCTTGAAGTGATTTGGCTTCACTTTAAAAACAGCTGCCTAAAACCGAGCTGCCTGAGTATTATCATTACTCCAAAGCAGCATAATTACCATTAGGAGAGAATTGGTTCCTTTAAAGGAAAAAATAATGAAGGGAAAACTTCTTAAAATGAGTTCTATTACATTTTTCTTATAAAATTAGTCTTTCATTTTGTTGATTAATGCTTGAGTTTAAGATTTTGATGTAGGCATTTCACCATTATAATTCTGAAATATGGGAAGTCCTTGAAAACATTCCGGGATTGCCTTCTGTCTGTCTGCCTTGTGAAAGATCCTTTCAGTTAAATGGACCATCCTCCTTAAATGATGTCATTAGCTTGGATTGAAAAGACATTGCCTGCAGGGAAATCATTTAATTGTCTTAAAGTGCTCTACTTCTGTAGATCTTGAAGCAGCACCCTCACTTCCATCTTTGTATCAGATAATTCATCTAGAATTCTGTTTTTAGTCTCTGACGAAATATTGAGATGTAATTTCCACTTTTATTGGGGAAATTCGAGACCTTTTATAGTCTTGTCTCTGTCAAATGGATGGAAAAGTTGCACTTGTTGAAATGCAAATGGGTACCATCTTTTTTTGACTTAAAGAATCAATTTAACTTGCATTCAGCAGTGCTTTATAAATATTAATGTATTGAACTTTCACATTTCACTGATACCAAGATATACTCCTTTTACATACGTATTTCTAAAATCGAGAGTATTTGCTTGTTCAAACAGCAAGTAAAGTTTTGGGGATAAATGCAACCTTTTTCATTTTAGCTTAAGGTAATGCATTGCATTTAGGAAAACAAAGATAATGACCATCTATTTTTCTTTGGACTTACCAATTTCTTAGTCATGTGAAAGTCAGGGATGCTGGGAATTTTTAATTGAGTAGGCATTCAGACCACAAAAAAACCCCAAACCAAACCTCAACCTCCTGTGTGTTTCAATGAGCTACTACTTGACTTAGAAAATATAATACTTGAGAATATATTACATATTTTCGTCTATAATCTGTTGCACTTGTCAGTCATTTAATCTTAAATACTTCAAAGCAGGAAGAAAATTGTTTCTAAACTCAGATTTTTATGTATGCAGTTTTTGGCTTGGAGAAGTGTAGTACTGAGAAGGCTACATTCCTTTCAGAAAATTTTGCCCCTCAGAGAGGCTGGTTTTGCCTTTAAAATGGAAGCAATGGTGTTTCTGATGCTTTAATAAAAAATTAGTAAGCCTTTATGTTCTCATCTTTCTCTGCTGTTGAAATACTTAAAAATGCATTTCGGGACCACCACTGGATTGGTTGGGTTCCAGTGGGTTATTTTCTCAGCATCAACTTTTTTCTTTTCTTCCTCTGTATTGCTAAATACTGATCTGAGCAAGGGGCTTTTTAATCTTGTTTTAAATTTGCTCCGTGTTTTTGATCACATTTTCAG
>NW_009927747.1:130937-163437 GCF_000696875.1 Nestor notabilis | reverse complement strand
GTCTTGGAAGAAAGTAGAGGAAAAAGATTGTTATGATTTTTGTGTGTCAGACTTTTTCCTGCTTTTGCATTTGGGGGATATGTTGGCTATTATGAGTGCCTGCATCTTAAAGAGACCACAATTTTATTTTTAAACTTTCCCCTTTGATTTGGACAGTGTTGAATGGTGAGAATTTCTGTAAAATTGGATACATCCTGATTTTGTGCTAACAGAGTATAGGCAACAGCTGTAGTTAACATCTTATGGAATACAGTACTAATAAATACAATTAGCATTATTTTAATGGACATTTTTATGTTGCAGTGATCAGTGTAAGCTTTCATAGTGAAGTACAGTTAGTACATGTGGTACTGCTACAGTACTAATTACATTTATTGCCATGGCTTTCGCTCTGTGTTTCAGCCATCCTTTTGTGCAGTGGACTGTTTCATAGAGGCATGCTGATAAAATATATGCTATGAACACAGCAGATGATATTAGAATAAATAAATGTGGAAGTTGGTTATAGCTGTCTGAAGGCCTCTTAGTTATGAAATACGTATCAGTGTTGCTCCCAAGGGTTTTGAGGATAACTGTGGCAAGAGAATATATGTTCAGAGGAGAGTCTGTTCAGTATGGGGCTTTCCAAATCTGTTGATACAAGGTCTGTCACGTACACTTGCTTCTTGTTTTTACCGTTGTCATTCGTCAAGTTATCAAAGGTTGCAAACAAAAATAGGGTTCCATTGCAGTAGTTTCTTTGCAAATAAAGAAGACAGGGGTTTACAATCCAGCGTGGTGCCTGAGGTACTTGTAATAGCAGTGCTTATAATACTAGTCTTGAAATGGGAAATAGTGGAGTGCTATCATCACAACAAACCCCCTGGGCTAAATAGCCATTCTGAGAAGTGGAGCCTGTGAGTATGGGCATGGTAGGTGCCCAGCCTTGGAGCTGTGACTTTTGAGGGTAGAGCTTGTGCCTGTCTGGCATTGGGGTTATAATGGAGGCGTATTTGAGTTTTGATTCAGAATTGCAGTAGGGTAGCTGATAAATTTATCACACCATACTCAGTAGTTTAGTACTTATGCATAGGTAGCTGTGCTGTTCATGAAGCACTTACCAAACGTGTGCCAGATGCTTACTTTAGGTAAATTCAGCTCTGATTTGGGAATAAGAGTAGATATGTGAAGGAAAAGATTTCTCTGGGATCACTCTGATCCCTAGTTTTCTGATTTATTTATTTATATTTTTTCCAGTTGGTTGGCATGCAGTGCCTCTTGCACTGGCTCCAGCTGGGGTAAAAGGACTGGCTCTTTTTAGTTGCTGTTGTGCTTTGGGACCCAAAGCATTTCTTAAATATTTTATGCTAGAAAACTGTACCTGTGGTAGAGTATAATACTGAAGACTGGGGCCACGATGGAGAAAGGGGTATTATAAATAGAAAAGTAATAAGATACTTTCCAATGAGATGTTCAAAGCTTATCAGATAGAGCATTGAATGGAGGGTGTGAAGCCAAAAAATGTCTTCACATTTACCTCCTTCTCTGGAATGTCATAACCTAGAGGAGAGACGATTCCTGATTGACAGGCTGGATGTAGCTCCCCCAAAACAGCTGACCTGTCTTACAGCTCAGTCCCTGACACCTGTGCAACCCTTTTGCTTCACCCCTCCTGTGCGGATGGCCTGGGGATTCTATTTCTGTGAGTCTAGCTGGCAACAGGACCTGTGCCCAGTGGAGGTGGCACGCTCACCCTGTTTGAGGACTGTGGCAGGAGGGTGGGATATGTAGGAATACAGTGATCACTTGGCTAAGAATCTCCCTTATGTGGAGAGGTGCCAGTGAGTAAAGTGGGTGCACCACATGATGTGGGTAATGCGGAGAGGTCAGTCCTTTGTAAATGAAGGAAGCCATTAAATAGAGCAAGATCTCGGGGAGCTGGAACTGAAAATACGGAGAAAGAGGAAATAAAGAAGGGGAAATGATGGAAATTTAAAAGTAGGAAACAGCCTGGAAAATGACACTTACTGGATAGAGGAAAGGCTCTGCGGGCATAAGACTGATGCAGAAGAACGGGTCTTTCCAGAGATAGGCACTGGTGTCAGAAAAGGGAATGGCTGGAATAGAAAGAAGTGGGGTGGGAAAGGTGATTTCCTGCAAACACATTTTTCTTCCAACTTCTGTGTAAGAAGTTTATTGCATTTTTCTTAGAGATCTGTTTGGCAAATCTAGGTGATTAGGGAACTAAACAGACAGCGTCTCTCTAAAGGTAAGTAGAGATTCATCTCTTCTACGGCTGTGTCAAGAAGATCCCTCCATCTCATCTCCTATTACATGAGGTGAAATACCTGTCAAAAATACACTTCAAATTCTCACTCATGGTGAGAGAGAGGATGGGTCTGAAAAGCCTAGTCGTGATGTGGTGTTGATTGATATTAAAGTGTGGTTGTGAACAATGAAATGGTCAAGTCTGGCTCTAATAAGAGTGTTCCAGGCCTGGTGGCTTTAAAGCTGTTGTTTAAGAACAGCTGGAAGGCTACACACTAACCATTTGGATTTAAGAAGATGCAGTTCCTCTGTGAAATTGTATTTATGCCATAAGTATTATGGCAGAAACTAGTTTCCTGAATTTCATACTTTTATGTGCTTTCCTTTACTTCTGATAGGCAGAGATCTTTCTAGTTCTGTCATATACCCCTGCTAGGCTTGATGATATCTTCTTTAGTCAATGTATACTGGTTTATAGCACTTCCAGGCCCAGCTCCTAGCTTTGCCTATGAAGACCATTTCCTGTGCCGCATATCAACTCTCACAACTTGCCATTGCAGCTTACTGCTGTTCCCTACCCTGAAGGTTAGAACATGATTAGGACATGAGGAGAAAAGGGTTCTGAAAGTCAGGCAAACTAAGGAAAGCCCCACAAGTCTCTGGCCATTCTCAGTGCTGCTCTGGGATCAGAAATACTCTCATGTCTCAAGAGGGAGAGGGGAAAAAAAAGATCTTGTTATAATACTTCCACATGTTACATTCCCAAATGAGGCAAAAACTTTGAATTAGTTGTCTTAGAAAGCTAGCCACAGAAACTTATGAAAAAAAGATGTGCAGTATTTAGAAGAACCCGCTGCAGAAATGTCTGGGAGTATACTTTTTTTCATATGCTTTTGTTATTTTCTGCCATTCTCAAGACATTCTTTTGAGGAAAAAGTCTGCTTTTTGTGTTGTGGTTTTTAATGCTTCAGCAGTCTGGTGTTCTTGTGTCTGTTGGGATACTTGATCATGAAAACAGGCCTTCAAACAGACAGGTCCTGTATTCAGTTTACTCTGGCACAGGCAGCAAGTGTAAAGTATGTGTCCTTATTGTATGTGTGATGTAGAGCTGATTCTGTGCAAGTGTAGTAGCTATTACATTGAGGGCTTAGGGCATCTGGCAGCTTAGTCTAATATATGTACAGAAGTCTCATAGCCTTGCATCAAAAGCAGTAAGGTGGTAGGTGATGACAAAAAGTTGTCCATTTCCCAAAGTAGCAGACCTGTCAACTTACTAATGATCAGTACAAACTGGAAGCTCAATGCCACTAAAAATATACACATCTTTTTCTTCAAAGTTATTTTATTGAATAATCCTCTAAATAAGTAACACAGAAGATTCTGAATTGTAAAGTTTAGTTTTGTGTTGCTCACAGATTTGTTCATTGAACGGTGGATGTTCTCTGTAGATGACACTTGAGGATAGTAGGTAAATTGTTTTGGTCTAGATTTCTCTCTTTCTTAAAAAGTATGCAACGTTTTATTTGTAGAGCATGTCAGGAAAAGCATACAAACTAAACCACTATCTTATTTGTAACTTCATGCTGCTGAGTTACACAGGTTAAAAGCTGGGATCAATTTGTGGTTTTTTTGTAAAGTGCAGCAGTCGTGGTGGCCCTAAACACGTGTTACATGAGATAGAGGTGTGACACTCAATGTTGTTACAAAAGACATTGTCGAAGGACTTTCTTTATGGATTGTGAATTCAAGGTGTGTGTATTATTACAAAAAAAAACCCCTGGCGTTATGGGAGCAGCTTTTTATGGTAAGCAATTGTAGCTGATTAGCGTAGAGAACGGTAGAGTCTTTGGCTTGTGTAATTTTGGTTTGATAAATGAGTTGTTCTTGTTGTCTGTGCACATGCTGGTGTGAGAAGCATGGTTTGTATAAAACTTCATAGTGAATGCCAGCCACAAGCTTTGAAAGATTTTAGTGTTACTTGTTGCTTCACCAACAAGCAAATGTGAAACATTTCTTCTTTTCTAGCATTTCTTCTTCCTACTCTATCACTGATGTGACTGCTTTCTTCAGTATCGAATAAACGGTCCCCTGTTAGAACAACTGACATCTGGAAGACTCTTCACAGTATTTCACATAGCAATGTTCTGACTCAGCCATTAGTTGTCAGAGCTCAAATCGGGGTCATCTCAAGAAATCTGTAATGCCTTTTACTTCTAGCAAGAGCTGGCCTGAAAATCTGCTTAATGTTGTCATTCAAAATTTACATGGTTTCATTAGGCTTATTAAAAGCAATGAAAAATGCAGCAGTACGTAACACTGATAAAACCCTTTCACCTTGCTATTTCAAATCACGTTTATAGACGATGAATTTAGCTTCCTAGTAGCCCTGGGCAGAGGTATTATCTCTATTTTATGGACAAGAAAACTGAGTTAGATTCAATGACTTGTCCAAGGTCATACGTAAGAATGATAGTATTGGGGGTGGGGTGGGGGAGAATGTCCAGCTTCTGTCTTAATTATGTGATAATTTTTTTTTTAATAAACTTAGTGTCTTAGAAAAGATGCATCTTTGTGTTTAGGGCTTTAAAAATTGTAAGGATTAATTTTGCAAAAAATTAATCAGTATTTTCCTCACAAGTATCATTCTCACGACTGACAATATTAAGAATTCATACCTTTTTTTTTTTTTTTGTAGACTTCAGTTCACTGCTTTCTACAAAAACTTTGTTGTAGTCCACTTTGGCTCTGTTGTTCACTGCCTTTGTGAAATGAATCTGCCGTCATTATTTAGCATTCTTACATTTGCATATGTACAAGAGGGAACAGCTGCTTTCTGCAGGGATTTTGTGTACTCATTCATATTCCCACAGTGGTGGCCTTCTTCTGAAGCACACTGCTACCCTGTGGAAAAGCAGAAAAATACATGGACAAGATAGAAATCTGTTATTAAACATTCGGAAGTACAGCCATAAAGGGAAAAATATAACCACGAGGTCACATTTTTAAATCTCAAGTAAGTTCTGAAGCATTTGCTTCCTTGCTGGATTTTTTTTTGCTGCTATTTTGCAACCTTCTACTGTTGGTCTTCTTGTTTTAATAGTAGCAGATAGTATTAAAATGTTTTCAAGGGAGAGGAAAGCGCTTATAGAATTATTAATATACTGCTTACAGATATCTGGAAAAAAAAAAGGAAGGTCATAGTCTGACCTAGAGACCTTGGTGGTGTCCTTTAAACAAGCATTAATCATACGTAGTGCATCAAATCATCATGTGCAAGATAACATTAGTGACCTCTCCAGCTGAGAATAATAAATGACTCTTTATTTTCCTTTCTGTACATGACAGTAGTGTTGACAACCTCTATGTATATTTTTCTGCCCTGTACCTAATCAACTGATCATTCTCAACACAAAATTTTCCCTGAGGTGCATCTTTTCACTCTTATTTCTGCATGATAGGAACCTGTGTAGAGAACATGTAATGGATTAGTCATCATATATGGATGTTTATTTTTGTTAGGATGTCTAAAAGCAAAGTAGTTTCTGCATCTTTTATGCTGATGAAATGATATACTGAACAAGGGGAATAGAATTACATTGACTAGTTAAAATATATAAAATTTATAAAGCTATGTTTAAAAATGTGGGTAAAAACACACTGTGCTACAGCACTGTTGGGGAGAATGTATATTGCTCAGAACATTTTTGATAATGTCTTTAGTCATATGAAAAACCTAAAATAATCCATGCATCTTCTACATCAGCTGTATGAAGGTTGCTTTAAAAGTCCTAAAAGGGGCATTACTAGTTGTAACTAGAATTGCGATGTGCTCAGAGATATGTCTTTATATGCAACTAGAGTCAGAGTAAATATTTTAGAACTGAACCAAAGACTTAATTACCTGTCAGCTGCTGAGAAGGTCTTGTTAAACAAATTGTAACCCTATAATGCCTTAGTTTTCATTCTGCAATGGCCAGTGCTGCAGCTATGGGGTATCAGAGGAGTCCACAGGATCAGTGTGCATTAAACGGTTAACAGGTACCTAGGGGCAATATTTTGTGGTTGTTGCTGCCTTCACAGAAATTGCCTCAGGATTTCAGCATTCTGGCCTGTCAGTCCTGCCATTGCTTCACCACCTGCAGTTAGATTGTTCCAGCTGTTTTCCTCCTTCTCCTGGTTTTGCAGCCTGGCCTTAAGCACAATTAGTGGCTGCTTGGCTGAGCCTTGCAGAGACTTGCAACTTGTTGGCTATCCTAATATTCATTCAGCCCTTCACTGTGGATGTGGAGGCAAAAGCAGTGTGCCATTTGTTGGCACTTTGGGGTGCTGCAGATCAGAAGTTTGGCCTTGCTTTGTCTTTCGCTGGTGGTGCCAACTGCTGGTGTGGCTCCCCAGACGTCTTCCTGACTGAATTTCACTGAATGGGAGTGGGACAGAGTTCATGGAAGTCTAATGTATTTTAAGATTTTGCTGCAGCTGCAGACTTTCTCAGTGGCATTTGTTTACTCATTTGTTCTGTTTGGCACTTGCGCCATTTAGAGACCAAATTAGCAGTGTCTGCTGCTAGTTGCTAAAACAGATTGGTTCATAGGAGAATGCGTAAGAGTAGAGAAGGATATCAGATTAAATCTCAGAAGATTGAGCACTCAAGTACCATGTAACATCTTTTTAAAAAGTCGTAATGGGTTGCTAAATAAACTCTGTGGGTTTTAGATACGTTGCTGGAAGCTTTCAGGAAAAACCTCTGAGTGGTGGTTTCAACTTCCATCCACTGGTCAGTCAAGATAAAGTACAATTGGGCTTATTCAACCAATCAGCTAGTAAAATTGTCAGTAGGGTAAAGTGAAACCCTTTTACTTCATCATACAGGCAATGTCTAGGATACTCATCATGTTCACATCAGTGTAATAGGTGTCTTTGTCATGCTTACTCTTTTTGTTGATTGCTTGGCGTATTGCAAATTAGAGATGTTTAGACGCTTTTCGCATAGTTCAACTAAATATTGAAGCTACATTTGAGGTGTAACATTGCTTTGCTAAAGTCCCCTGTGAGAGTTTTGCCAGAGGTTTAAAATTCCTAAGCTAGATCATATCTTGTATTACAGAAATCTTTAAAAAAAATATTTTATGCAACAGCTTCCAGCTGTGAGCTTCGATTTATGAACATCTGAATAACAGAAGAAAGATTAATAAATCTGAGCCACTATGCAATTTATAATGCTTCACATAGCTACAAAATGCCTTTTTTCCTAGTAGGCTTCTTCAACCAGTAAGATTTGGGTTTCATCCCTTTTTCATGACTTGACGCAACAGAAGATCTAGAATTTTAGTTCCAGAAAATTATGTCTACTTTGAATTTGAGTTTCTGGTTGGCTAAAACATTTCCAGAACTTGCAGAGAGACTATTTTATGTTCTGCACTGTACTGTGTTGTAAGATAGTACTGTAGGTTAACAACTGCCCTACGTATCTTCTGCTCAACCTGGAAAGGGCACCACAAATGGCACAGACATAAAGTTCAGTATTTGCCCCTTAGTTGGTGTCACCACAACTAGCTTCAGGTTAGTCACATCCCTGATTTTTAGGAGGCTAATTGCTTCTTAAGGTGGGAGAGAGAGAGCTGGAAGATTGGTGTCTTTTTTTTTTTTTTTTTCTTTTTTTCCTTGAAATGTGCTGACTTGTTTTGTGCTCCAGCAAAACTCTCTCTTCAAATGGTATTGTTCAACAGTGACACCTTTCTGTGTTTAATGATAGAATTTAGAACTTAGGTTGTTCCATACTGTAGTCGTGTTTTTTTTTGTTTTTAAGACTGACAAAATCTCACCACTGAAACAAACAGAACAAATCTGTGCTGATCTTGTGACTTTATCATTATAATGCTTTTCAACCTTGTTAATAAAAAAGAAGTCAGGAGGGTACCTTTTGGGGCCATATAATATGACAGTAGATGCAGCCTCCAAGAAATAATTAAATGCAAAAGTGATATGTGTGAGGGGATCTTTCTAAGACTATTTGTAAACTTTTGATTTCTAAATGTTACCTTCAGGCTTGCTAAGAAAAGCTTAGTGTTTGTAAAGATTATCCTGACAGCAATATGCTGGGGTTAATTGTCAAGGCATGTTTAGCATGGGCGGATGTATTAATCTGCTATAGCTACCACTGTAAGTGGTTGGAATAAATAGAGGGCTCAAGCAGATGAAGAGGGATTAGCTGTGTAAATTGGGCAAACTCTTCAATCACTAAACTCGTGATTTTTGCAAAGGATTAGTCTGCTTTTACAAATATTGATTACTGATTTGTTACTTGGAATGAAGATGATATAACTTGTGCAGCTGCTATGTAGTATGCTATGTGAAGTGTACATCATTCATATTAATGGGATTGTCATAAGCATTACAGAAACTGACAGATTTATTATAGCAGTGCCGTTATCATTGTCATAGTTAAGTTTGTATCAGCATTTCCATTAAAAGTTCTATTTTCTTTTTTTGGTGTTCATAGATCGGCTTTAAAATTTGCTCTGTTGAAATCTGGCAATACCAGTTTATAGCTTTGACACAATTATTATTTTTGTGCACTTTTAAAGAGAACTGTATCAACATATTTTAAATTAGAAGAAAATACTGTATATACTTAAAAAAAAATAAAAAAAAGTTTGCAGTTTCATTAAGCCAGAACTCTAGAGAAGTGTGTGTTAACCAGTTGCTATAAAATGTAAATAACCAAGGGATTTTTGTATAAATGAGTTCTTACGCCTGTCTAAAGGCTTGTCTGCTTTTCTTCCAGTGCTGCTATCTGATAAAGATTATTACGTTTCTTACAAATCCTATCCCACTTATGTCCATGGAACATAAAACTGTCACTAAATACTGTCCACAGACTAAGCAACACTACTCCTTTAGCAGGTTCAGTTAGTTCATACACTTTAATGTTACAAGTGGTTTAAGTTTCATCAGTGGTACATTCACCAGGTGGTTTGTCTTTCTAATCCTTAATTTAGATTTACGTGTAGAGGTAGGCTTAAGGAAAATTGAGGTGTGTTGTGAGAATCAAGGGACATGAGAGCTCAATGAGTTTGGAAAAAATCCTACTGATGTTTATTTAATTAATTCCTCATTGTGAAAGTTTAAAGTTTTAAAAAATGCACATTTCACTCAATGAAATCTTTCTCCTCTTATACAGATGATCATGAAACTCAATCACAGCTCTTGATTCCCCTACCCCCCCAGTTGCGTCCTCTGTTGCAGAATACGCTGGTAACTGTGATTTGTAAACTTCCAGTCCCTTACTGGTTTGGGATTTTCCATGGTAAATGCTGAAGATATGGAAACCTGTATGTGTTTACCATAAGAAAAGACAAGCTGGTATTTAGCAAGGCAATATAAGTGATCTTTTTTCACTTTTTGATTTCTATCCCATAGATGGTACCCAGATAAAAATAATTGCTGCTAACTTCAAATAAAAAAATATTATTTCAAATATTCCTACTTGATAAAACCAGCGAGAACTGCATAGAGTCATCTGAGAAAGATAAGTCATGTGTGGTAAAAGGAAATACATTCTGTAGCTTGGTATCACTTAGGCCACTAAAAAATTAAAGTAGACATGTCTAGTGAGAAGATATAACAGAATGGGACTTATGGGACAATTGGAGCAGAGAAAAACAGCTTCTGCCAGAGCTCTTGTTGCTTGCATCTTCAAGTGTACAATTCCTTATGGAGACTTAAAATGGAATGGAAAATATTAGTGTGGTCATTCAGAAAACTTGAAGTTGACACTGGAAGGTGATTCTTCCTGTAATTCTCAGTACTTCGAGGTGAATGACCACTGAAATTTTTATCTGGAAAACTTTCAGGAAACACAAGAGTATTCTGGTGGCTTTTTTTGCAGTGTGCTCTTCTGGCTTCTTAGAGTGTTTTCCTTGTTTTTTTAAGTTTGGTCCCATACAAATACAGCAAAGCAGATTTTTTTCTCTTTTGGTAGCAACCTCCTTGTGAGAGGAGGTTTGAAAATGGAAATGTGTTTTTCCAACAATATAACCTTTGGATTTTTATTACCTCTTTATTCCCTCTTTCAGAGCACTTAGAAATAATTACGCTGTTAGTCACTTTGGAGTATTTACCTTCATGTTTTCTCCTGATCTTGCTCTGTAGATTGATTTTTCTAAGTGCAATGTCATTGTTACAGGAGTCTAATTGTACCAGAACTTCCAACTTCTATACACTGAATGATATTTGATATGCATTTTGTGTGCTGCAATGGGAAAACTTGAAAGGCTTGTGTGAGATTTTTTTTTTCCTTTCATTTTTATTTTAAAAAGGCTTGTCTTTACATACAGACTGCAGTGTGAAGTCCTACCTCCATCTTAATCCAAATTAGCTTTTGAATGCAGAGGAGCTTTGAGTGTGATACTCCACTGATCACTGAGCATAGCTTTTTACTTACATTATCAGTAGTGGAAGAAATGTATCAAAAATGAGGCAATGGGGCAGGGCATTCAAGCCATTTTGTGTTTGCAGGAATACATAAAATGTAGAAAATGAAAGCTGTAGCTTTTGTGGATCTCTTCATTGAAATCTGCAAGTGCTAGTTTTGAAAATGTGAGGCTGTTTTTAGCTGACTGTAGGAATTCTAATATCTTACTTCATACAGATGAAAGATTTTATTCAACTCCAACCAGTAATGTTACAACTTTTTTTGATCAAGGATATGAGCTGTTGGAGCATTTGAAATGCTCAGTGTGTGTGTGTTTCCTTTCAGAAGCTTAGCAGGCCAAGCCTTTGGCCAGGAGTCAGAACAGTTGGAACTTCACAGACTACACAGCTAATCTGAGAGGCTGCCACTTGGCATAAGTAACTTCCATACATAAAATGTCATATAATTTACTTTGGTTTTTTTTTTTTTCCTTGGTGATTTGTGGTAGTCTGAGAACTTCCTTGTTTCACTGGATTTCTTTGGTATTGCTCACTGTATTTCCAGTGTATCACGCTGCTTTTGAGAGGAGTAGTTGAAAATATTCCTAAGCTCAAATATCCTTATCACAGATTGAAATTTACATTGGATGATTTTCTTGATCAGATAAATTGGGCACTTCTCAAAGTGTACTGTTTGTTTTTTAATTTTTAGAGAGGGCCTAAACTAGCTTCTGAAATTAGAAACAGAACAGTATAGGAAAGGAGGTATACGCACTAGAACTTACTTAGGAGAGGAGACAATGCAAAAAATTGAGGAAATTATAAAATTGTGAGGAAGAATATTTGTATGCGTTTTTTTTTAATGGATATGCGATTTGTGAAGAATCTAGCTTGTGTGGTATTGGCAAAAATTTAGGTAAGAGTCACAGAGTTAATTTAATTTAAGTTCTTATAGATCTGTCAAAATGTTGAATAATAAATACTTGCATAGCTAGGATGCTGAAACTAGAAGAACACGTACTACTAATTTTAAAACATAATTGGAAAGTTCATAGTTTAGCTTTGCAAGAAATGACATATGGCAGTTTTTCTGCCAAAACATATGAAATCCTTCTTAAGTTCAGTTAAATAGTTGTCATTGCTTAGTCTCTATTGAGGCTTATTTCATTTGCTGAATGAAATGTGTCAGTTGCCCAAAGATGAAATTTTAGACTTTTCAAAAGTACTAATTAAAAACCTTATGACAAAATCAGAAGAGTAATAGGAAACTATTAGTTCTGATTACCATAAGTTTTTCTTAAGATGTTGTGATATGTGGTTATTATTTCCAAGGGATTCTTATGCTTACCAGGTGGCTATTTAAAAATAGTAGTAAACTGCAGTGTACAATTGTACTCTAGCATTACATTTTCCAGATGTTTTAGATATTAAGCCGAAAATTGTTTTTTTTCACCTGGACATATTAAATGCTAGCTTTTAACTTGCTGTTTGATAAACCTTTAGGACTTTCTTCCTGTTAGTCATCTGGGAATACAGGAATCATGATGTGGTTGAAGATACTATCCATATGCAATTTGACATCATGCTGGTCATGCTCCAGCTGTAGACTCTTTACTCCTGGCCTTTTAATTTTCTCTGATTAGCTAACAGCACCTTCTGTAGTTCAGCTATTGTGTAGATATTCTGGATCTTTACTTCGGGTTTCTAATCAAAATTGGATGTGTGTGCTTGTCTGTGAGACGATGCTGGGAAATTTCGGCTTGCCTACATCATTTCATGAGAATTTCCAGTACCTCTAATTGATCCATGATGGTCTATTTTGAGTGCAGTGCAGGAGGCATTGTTTTTATCTCTGTGTTTTCCTGCATACTTGATTTCTCATAACAAAGTAGGAAGCTGAGCTTCTTGTTGCAGAGGCAAAATATGTATTGTCAATCTCTGCAGTTGATGCACTTTTGTGTTAGCTGTAGTGTGGGCCTCTGGGTGATTGAAACCTTTCTGTCTTGCTCTGGAATGATTGATTAAACTTTAATGACCCTTAGAGTAATTTGAGTAAAACTTCTGTATTTCTATGCCTTGTATTACAGTCGTGTGAGCAGCAGTCCTTGTACAAGAGACCTTTTCTTTACTGCTATATCTTCTTTCTGTCTTCTTGCCTCAGAATCTGAGTAACAGAAGAAAAGGGAAGGCTGCTGCTGTGAAGTGTGCTGCAGCCCCTTTTATAACCCGGAGGGGATAATGCATGCTTACTCCAGAAAACATTGCTTTAATTTTTTTTCATCATGTGCCATGGGTGTCATTTGTGGAATTTTAATAATTACCTATATGAAAGTCAATTCTGGATTAAGGGGTGAAAGCCAGGTATGTTAAAGTGCTATGCAAAATGTAACAGTGGGTGTTTAGAGGAATTTGAAAGTCAGCAAAAGAATGCATAAGTCCAGGACAATATTGTTTTTGTAGATTCAAAGTTAAATTTGGATGAGGAGTGCATGGTCCAGGATAATTCCATCTGGCTGTGGATCCTGGTCAGTGGAGTCTGACTGGCTGACTACCACAGTTTATTAACAACAACGACACAAAAGTCTGTCAAATGAAATATAAAAGAAACTTTGCTCAGAAAACAGATGAGGAGTGAGAAGCTATAGATGTAAGACTTTTAAAATTGAAAATATCTAAATACACAGTTATTTAATTAGGGGCTAAATGAGAATGCCAAAAAGAGACAGATCTTGAGCATGCTAACTGCTTAAAAGAATATGTTGCAGCGTTTCTTAGGCTGCCTGGCCCACTGCCCTTTCCTGAGCTTACAGGAAGGAAGGGAGGAGAAATGCTCATACCGCTCTCCTTCCCAGGGAGGAGTCAAAAAGAAATACTCAGCATTTAGGCCTCTGAGGGTGTGGTATTAGCATTTGTAACCCAAACTTCATATCCCAAATTAAAAAGAATTAAAACTAGAAACAGATGACACTGCTTTAAGTATTCTTTAATACAATACGCTGCTGGCTTTTCCTAGAGGAATATATCAAGGCAAGTTATTCTGTGAAAATTATTATAAACTGTTAGAGAACACAATGGTGAACGCTGGCAATGGCTCCAGAGCAAAACATCATAGACTAGGCAGTCTTTGGAACAAACACTTTGAAGATCAAAATGCTAGCTTTTCGTGAACCAATGTTTCAAAAGCCGAACATTTTAGTTCTATTTATTCCCTTGAAAGAAATGCATTTTCTTTAACATTTGTTTTTGGATTCTTGCATGTTAAGCTAATTCAGAGCTATTAGACTACACATTTGCAAAGTACTGAAGTAGTCTTTGTGAAAGTGTTCAAGACAGTTAATGAAGCTAATGAGATTTTATGTGATCTGCCTGCTGATAACTTTTCCTTAATCAGAAGGCTCTAGGAAATGGGATTTTTTAAAATTCAGTATGCATCAATCTCTTTAATAAAAAAAATAAATAAATGTAGGCAGAAGGTGTGCATATGAAAGTAAACTGTCTCCTCTTTAGCCTAGATTCACAGTACTTGTGCAACAGATGTGACCCCAGTGTATTGCTATGTACAGATTCAAAGTTAATTGAATCCCTCTGTAGTAGCTATTAAAAATGGGTAAATGCTGTATTTCCAGATCAAAATGAAATGGAGAGATATGAAGAATTTTGGGTCAAAATTCTGTGTGTGTGAGGGGAGAGTGGGAGGGAAGAAAAGAAGCTGAAAATACTTTCTTTTGCTAGAAACATGAGTCCTTTGCTCAACTTTAGCACAAATATTTTCAGAAGATCTTTGCCAATTTAGAATTGCAGCTTGAGAGATGTCATTAGAGCCCCAAGCTGGAGGACAGCCACCCATATTTTCTATATTTTAAAGGGTATTCTTTCAACACTTAGAGTAGCAACTCTTTGTTTCTGGAGAAACATATAGTTTCATACTAGATTACAAGATACGCTTTCATATTGCCAGCATTTTTCCTCTGTTTTCTAATTGGTGTCAAAGTTTTTACATGCAATAATTAAAATAGAAATGGATTTCAGTTTCTGCTTTTGTATAAATGGGTCTTCAGTGCAGTAAAAAGGAAGCTGAAAAAATAATTTTCCATAATAGTAATTGTATATTTTATTTTGAGTTAAAGGAAGATAAAGAAATTGCAATCAGTTTTCTCCATATAATCAAATTAATGTATGTTGTAGTGGTAGTTTTCTTTTACAAGCACTGAAGAAAGTGAATTATTTGTATTTGAGCAAGAAGTCTTTACCATTATAATAGTTAAACCTATGGTCCTCTACTAGGAAAGCAAGCTGTAATCAACCACTTAGCTATTACTGAATTGCACTTATCTCCACTTTGCCTGTTTAACTTCCCATAAGCATGCTAAGCACCTCTTTAGAATGCATTGACCTCTAATTATTTCTTGCTTTATGTATCCCTTAGCCCACATTGAAGAAATAAAAAATATTCCTATTGGTATACAGTGCAGAGTAATATAACCTGGTTTTGTTTTATTTATTTTGTATACAGAATGAAATTTTAACAGCTTTGGGTCCTTCAAGAATCAAACCACCATGCATGATTGAATTTCATGCTTTATCATGTGAAGTGGCAATGCTGAAACTGTTTTTAAGTAATGGACCAAATTCACAATTGCAGTAGGGTGCAAAATTGCGTCATTCAAGCTTTTGACTGTCTGATTACCAAGTTGCAAAAATAGTAGCCATGCCATGGCTGTAGTGTAACGTCTGTCTGAAGCCACAGGATACACTGGATTTGTGGGAATGTGCAATGGAACTGTCCTGTTTTTGGGTTAAACCACGACAGGAACCTGTACATGAATATACCTGCATTCACATTCATGTTTTTCTGAAGTCAAAGGGTGACTGGTAGAAAAGCTCGCTTTATGCTTGGGTGAGAGCGTTTTACTTTCTTTTCACTGGAGGAATTTTTAGCCTGGCAGCAATAGCATTGTAATAACTGCCAGCTGCTCACTTGGCACAAGAGTGTCTAGACCCAAGAGGAAGAGCTTGGTGTATCATATGTGTAATTTGCTCTTCTCTAAAACTTGAAGGTTTAGGCCTCATAAATATTTTCATCTCATCTTTGATGGCCTTTGTACACATCAGTCTGGGAATATGCATGTGAAGCATAGCTTGCAGATTTTAGTTGGGAGTACATTGTAGTAATTGCCACCATGATAAGAAGAGAAATTATTCTGGCAAATTCATCTGCAAGTGGGTGGTCAAGAAAGAAGGAAAACCTTTAATGTTAAGCAGATGGACCTCCCTTATTTTATACTGTATATTGGGGATGCAAGATAATTATCTCTCCAAATATTGGATAGTATTGATCTGATTTTCACATGAAAAGAATAAGGTTGAAAAATTATTTGTGAGGTAGAAACTCAGGAATGGGGATTTTTTTTTTTTTTTTTTTTTTTTGTATCCTTAACTGTTCTTACCCACCACTGTAAGGGCAATGATACAGCAGAAATTAGGTCTGGAAGGGTACACAGGAACGGTTGTACCTTACTTCACCTGTAAACTCACACAACTGCAAGTCACAGAGCACTTCTTGACCCACAGTGCCATTTTACTCTGGTATTTAAAATTGGCTTCAGAAACTTCAATGTACCAAAGGAGAATCTAGGCAAGACTATGGGTCTTTTTAACGTCTTTGTTTCTAAATCCTCATGACATATCTGGAAACAGACCATACAGAGGTAGGAACTGGGTAGGAAGACCTATTGGTCTCTGCTGGTCTGGTAGCTTGACCTTAAGTGTCTAAGCAATAAACACTGAGACAGCCAAGAAAGTTAATACCAGTAGGTGCTATCTTGCATCCTTAGGTGCAAGCTTCTTACGACTCTACATTTCATTTCTTATAGTGGACAATCTCCAGTGAAATTAGAGGGCACTGAAATTCAGGTCATTTCACCTGGATCCATGAGGGAAGGGAAAGATTTTCCTAGTCATTAAGACACCCTGGGATGCACATGGAAGTGTAATATTTGGGAATTCAGAGCTCTGAACTCTAAACGAGTATGTGTTTGAAGCATGTTGCTTAATTTGCTTCACAGTTTTTTATTAAAAAAATAGTAATGACTTCTTTCTTGACAGTCTTTTTCTGTGTTAAGTAGATTCTTTGAAGAAGGAGCTGTCTTATTCAAAGTCCCACGCAGCAGTGAACTAATGAGTCTGTGATCTCAGCTGCTGTTGTAATGTAAACAAATGCTGCTTTACTATAACAAAGCACTGTTTTAGTGATACTTTTTTTAAAAATGAGATTTGTGTCAAGCCTGATCTATTTCAGATGAATGGGAAAGCAGCATTTTGATTGAAAGCAACTGTAAAAACTCAACCTGCTATGCAAGTTCCAAACTTTCAGTTGGGAGTTCCCACATCTAGGGGTTGCAGTTTGCTCTAAATCTTGTTTGACATGTGGACAAGGCAGTAAAGAAAAAAAAAAAAAAGGAAGAAAGGTAGAAAGGTGACACAGTTTAGGAGTCTTCCATGCTGACTTCTAAGCAGTAGCTGTAACGATGATGTCATTCTCTCTTCTTTCCTCCTCTCATTGTTTTTATTACAGTACAGGAGTAAGAGTGTCTGTGCCTTCTTCCAGCCACATATGCACAACACCTGTGGTTAATGAGAATCTGAGAGGAGGTGGTTCTTTCTCTATACTTTTCATACTACTTATTTTCCCCTCTCCTTCCTCCTGGAGATACAGGGAAAAGAAAGAAGGCGTTTACCCAGATTTATGCTTTACCTGTCATGTACAGCTGTAGGTGTCTTGGGATATTACAATTTGGTCCATTTTTTTCTGCCCTTTCAATAAAGTTCCACCATATTTTTTAGTTCCCAGGTTTCTCTGACAGAAGGGTGATAATATGCATGTGATCTGTTTCTGCTTCAGCTACTTAGAGATTGCGAGTGGCAGAGAGGGGCTGATCAGCTGCTGCTGCTTGTTCCGTGGAGTTACTGCCTCAGTTGCTTTGAGGAACAGAAAAAGGATCTCACTGCTCTACAGGCTGAGGGTGTGAGGAGGCCTTCTTTCTGCAGTGTCTCCAGAACTGTGGAAGTCTGCCATTTTTCATGCAGGTTCTTTTCCTCACAAGCTTTCAGTGCCCTATGCAAAATAAATGGTAGTTTTAGAGCCATCACCAAATTCATCCTGAGTTATCTCAGAAGAAGTAGCAAAACTGACAGTGGAGTTTTGGCTTTCTGAGGTAGTCAGTTTGGATGAGCTTCTACCTACAGGCAGAATAATGTTAAGTACTCCCAAAAATACTTGCTTCTCTGGGGTTGTATGTCCCATTTGACTTGACTGTTCACTAAATGTTCACTTGCCAAGCTTTCTCATCAAAACCCAAACTGATACAAACAAGAATGTATAAAATTAGATCCATATAGTGCTTGGAATTCTTAAATTAAAAAAAAAAAAATAGAGTGAACTGGTTTTGTTTGTTTGTATGTCTTCCATATCTGGGGGGGATGCACTGTTCTAAAATGAGTTCTACTGGATGAGGTAAAGCTTAAGTGTTGCACACTGATGCCTCCCAATGACCAATATAAAGCAGCACACTGTATATTTGTAAAACTCTTCACCTGCCCCATTCATAATGGCATCATTAGATCACCTTTATAAGTAACTATTAAACTTTACATGTACCAGCTAGTGAGTGTCTTTGCATTAAATTCTCATTTAATGTTGTGCAGTGATCGCATGTTATCAAGGAGGGGACAGCTGCATCATTTTATTATACATGTACATGGAACCAGTAACTCTTGTATTTTTAACACAGTAGTAAGAATTCCATAGAAGATGAAATAACAGCTACTGTACTTCTAAGGTTTAAAAATAATATTAATTTAAAAATTCGGTGGAAATACCAATGTGTATAAATTTCTATATACTGCCTTATGGTATCCAACAAAATCTCAAGAGCCAGTTGTATTATTTAAGGAATGCATTCTCATTGGGGGTATTTTCATACTTTAAAAAATATCATTCTCTGCATGTTCCTGTCTCTTTTCCTTATCTTTTTCCACTCACAACTGTGTTTAAATAAGACCACCATAAACCAACTCATTTGTGGAAACTGATTAAAAAAAATCCACTTTACGGGAGAACTTAAAATTTGAGGAAGATGGCACCACCTTCCAGAGGCAGTGTTCTTGGTTCAGAGTCAGACAACTGATCTTTAACCCACACTGCATAGTTTAAAGGGGTTAGGGTTTTTTTTCTTTTTGATGTTTTTTAGCACAGGGATAGTCTACTGCTATCAGTCCTTTTTTGTATGTTTACATTGGCAGAACTTAATGAGATTACATATATTTGATGAGTAATTGCCGCCTTATGAACTTGCCACCTACCTACAGTGAGTCTTAGGAATATTTGATGATAATAAGTAGTAGGAACTTCACTGTTATATTCACATGCACTTAAAAAAAAACAGCAGCACAGGAATACCTTTTGTTCTTTTTTTTGGCTTGTAGTAAACAGTATGATGATTATATACATGTTAATTATCTAACATATTCCTGTTCTTAATACTAGGAGTTCCATTTAAATCATAATTCTGTTGTAGGAGAGGAAGAAGGCAAGACAGAAGACAAATTTTATCATATAGATATCTATTTTAAGTTGAGGCAGGTCTGGTTGGTCAGTCTCATGCTTCTAGCTATGAATTAGCAGTTGAGAAGAAGGAAAAAATACAGTGGAACATACCATTTTGCAGATGCAGCCATGTTCTGCAAAATCTAAAATTAGTATCTGTAGGTCAACAATTTTGTAGAGTTCTGTGCCATGTTTTTGGTCTATCCAGTATTGCCTTATAGATCCTATAGGAAGTACGTTTGCGTCATACTGCAAATTAGACATTGTCTGTCAGCAGCAGGCATTGCTTTTTATCTTCTCTTAGTCTGTTTTCCTTTTTCTTTTAGATGGTGTAATAGAGAGTCCTCACCTTGTATGTTGTTTTCAGATGTTTTTCTATGAAGCTGGAATTGTAAAAACCACATTCCTGATTTGTGTTGGATAGTGATACTTGGTTTTGTTTGCACATTTGAAAACTTACTGCTTTGATCATCCAACTTGCTTTATGGACCATGTTTAAATCACAAACTAATGCTTTCTAAGTTGCCACAGCTTGTTTAATTACATTTTTTTCCTTCTGAGACTTACAGAGCCTGCTACATGAGTATATTTTTCTTTACTGCAGTGGTGAAGACAGCAGCAGCAGCTCCGACATTTATCGTTATAGGGTTTTTTATAGTTATAGGGGTTTTGTACTTAAAATAATCCGGCATATTAGTGACTAGAATTATTTTTTCCAGTAGCTCTTGCAAATGGAGATTGTAAAATCCATAAGTTTATTAACGCCACTATAGCATTTTTCTTGAAAAGCGGTGTTTACAGAATTTATTTTTCTTTCAGGGCATCAGTTTCCTCTTATTGCAGCTCAGGATCTTCAGTTTGTTCTGAAGGCTGGATACCTGGAAAAACGCAGAAAAGGTAAGTCCACCTATCTTTGTCAAAAGTAGTATATATTTCCTATCTGTGAAGTCTGTGTGTCGGTATTTGATGTTATATACGCAAATAACTTTATACAGGAGTGTTAAATAAAATCAAATAAAGGCTGAAATGTAGAAGCATTATTATGCAAAAGAAGCACAGCACAAATTGCTCCTGTAGTATTAAAAGAAAATCTTATTTCTTTATTGACTAACAAAATCATGCTGTTCAAGTCCACTGTCAGCCATAATTCAGAGACTTACAGATATTTTTGAAGAAAATATTAGGAATATATGTAAAAGTACTGTACGTTGACTTCATGTTTCAGTGAGCATCAAGATTTATTTTCCTTCAAGAGGGCAAATATTGATCTCAGCTTTGGTTCAGTCAATATTTACCTTGATTCAATAAATCTTATATTGTCACTTTAATACCCACTTAATGCTGCAATACCTCTAGGAAATATTTAGGAAGTTGTTCATTATTTCCTTATATTTAATGTTACACATGGCTTTTCTCTTTATATGATTTCAAATTCCCATTTGTTTTCTCACCACCAATTTTTATTTTGAATTTTATTCTCAGTGCCATACATTTCTCTTCATACCCAGATTTTGTTTCCTTTCCTTAGTGCCTTTCCCATTTCCTCCTCCCTCTTACCTCAGCCTTGAAAAGAAGTAACGTATTTATGTTCAATAATGATGTAGAGTGATGTAACACTCGTTATATCAATTGCAGACCACAGTTTTCTTGGCTTTGAATGGCAGAAGCGTTGGTGTGCTATCAGTAAGACAGTCTTCTATTACTATGGAAGCGACAAAGGTACTTGTAATAATTATGATAAACTATAAAAATGGTATTTTAATGCAGAGAAGAAAGTTTTAGTGGAGTTGAAAACCACAAGTCTAAGGTCATTTTAAGAAAGCAAATGAAACTTTTAAAAGAGTAGTTGGTTCTTTAAACAGTGCTGTGAAGTTTAAAAATGTGTAAATATTCTTCAGAATCTTTAAGTGATATACTCACCTGCGAGAGAGGGGAAACTGAGGAAAAAAGATTAGGTTACTTGTAAAGCTACTCTGTGCATCAATAACAGCTAGCTGTCAGTTTCGATAGTATGCTGGTACTCAGTTGATTTACTGGGCAGAAAATATTCTTTCTGTCCAAATAGAATTTTAATTTTAAAACACCCTCTAGCAATTATACCTTCTGAGTTCTTTAAAGATGGTTCTATCCAGGAAAATGTTAGTGTAAAAAATGCATAGTTCTGCAGGGAACAGAGAGAGTTCCATGTTTCTTTCTAAATGGCTTATGTTTTGAAAAACCTAGGAATTAAGTAATATATTTAACTAAAAGCCAGTCCTGGACACTAAAGCTAGCTTATGAAAGTGACTTTTAACTTTTAATGGCCAATATAGAAAGAATCTGACATAAGTGTTGTGATATCACTTTGAATTTTTAAAATTGACAGTCAATAAAACAGCTTTTAAATTGTGTGCCAGGTGTATTTGATATCTAAGGGTAAAACAAATGATACAGAAATATATCTGAGTACATTTTATATGTGCAAATATATCTTGTCCTCTGCTCCCCCCATAAAACCCCAACAAACAACTTGTGTACTTACTCCTGGGCAAACTTTCCATTGAAACTTTTTTCTTCAGCATCACTCTACTTGAGATTAGTGCAGGTAGTTATTTTGTGTTGTTTTATTCAAAGACTAATTTGGTCCAGTTTGTTTCATTCTTCAATATGCTGACTCATTTAAACTCATCCTTCTCTAAAACCAAAAGGAATAAAGTAAGGTTCTAACTGAAAGTCCAGTTTTCATCTCGCAACAGTTTCTCACTGAATTGAATTCTTCAATTCTAGTGTTTTCTTAGTGTATCTGCTAAATATTTCCTTTTCTTCACTCTTTCTTTGGGATTTACAGCTTGAGAAAGCTTCAAAAACAAAAAAATTTTGAGGAGGTATGGCATAACACTGATTTGTCAGTAGTGATTTATTTCTTTCTCTGGAAAACTATCTCCTGGTGTTTGTTTATATGCAGTTATACATTACTTAGTAATTAAAAAATGGCAAATTTTTTTTGTTGGAATATATTGATAGTTCTTAAAGATTGTTGTTTTTTTTTTTTTCTTTCTTTCTTTTTTTTTTTTTTTTTTTGGGGTGGGGCATGGAGGGATCAAACCAACCAACCAAAAAAACCCACAGAACAAAGAAGGAAAGGCTTGGTAATTTTTAATTTTTTTGCTTTGTGTCCATGCTGGTGATTCATGCTTTCTAGCGTATGGTCTTATCATTAAGGCAGGCAACTGCCTTGCCTGCCCTATTCCATCCCTTTTTTTTTTCCTTTTTCTTCTTTTGCAACAACCTGACTATCAAGGCTGCATTGTGACTTCTAATAACTCGGCTGAAAATTAAAATACATGGAAGCATGTTGCCTAAAATACACGGAAGCATGTTCCTTAGCCCTTGACAGGTTGGTGTCATGTTAGGAATTGACCATAGGACACAGCGGGATCTCTTTCCTTTATGAATCTATGACAGATGCTTTTGCTTATATGTTTATAGCTTTTGTAGGCTGCAGTTTGTTTAGGGAAGATCCTTCTGACTGACACCTAATGATGTGGGAGAGGGACATAGTCCATGGAAATTGTATAGGCATGGCTGGGCTCCAAACAGTAGCTCATGGAGGAAGTGAACAAATCAGGTGCATGAATTTCTTCCCTATCCCATGTGACTGGTGCTGTTAGTGCAGAAAAACTAGCATAGCATGGTGGAATTGTTTCGTCTTGCAGATCTGGGATGGCCAGCAGTCACTCAGAACTTGCCTTCGAAGCAGAAAGCTTTTTATCTGGATTGGTACTTTTTTCCATCCCTCTGATGCTGTAGTACATAAAGGTGTCAGTTCCAGTGCAGAAACAAATCACCAGCATTGTGCAGAGATTGGATACCAGTGACTGTTGTAGTTCCATGGCAAGCTAGTTTGCTGTTGAAACTGAGCTGTTGTCCTTATGGCTGTGAATGCATGTGCTGCTGTTTATCATGCTGTTTAGCTGCAGGTTGTCAGCATGGATGAGGTGTGTGATGAGACAACCCTGAGGAGGTCTGGTGTTTAGCTGCTGGAAGAACCTGAAACTGTTTTCACTTCCACTGTTACAGTCAGCAGTGGTTCCTATCATAGTGTGTTGTTGCCCTTCTTTCGCTGTGGACCTTCATGCTCTACCAGATAACCTGGACCACATAGAAAATCAATGTGTGTCCTTACCAGCTGCAGAACATGGGTGAAGTGTGCATTTGGGTGGCTTCATGCAAATTGTTACCACCTCCTGAATCGTTGGGATGGTGTCTGTCTAAATGATGCTGGTCTGCCCTTGCCTGTGCTACGTCTGCAAATGTTTTGTATCATTTGGGCCCTGGTTTCTGACAGGTTCCAGGGCTGATTCACAAACAGGAAAATTCCCCCTTGTTGCTTGTGAATCTGGTTTGAAAAGAAATGGGGATTGCATACGTGCTCAGTCCCGCTGCCTTAATCACTTTTAATGGGTGATGGAGTACTAGTGCCTGTGTGCGTGTTGTGGGATGTAATGCAGAGAGGCAGCAGGGATTTCTAGGTCCTGTTTGGCTTGTTTTGCCTTGTGTATGTTTTTAAAACTGTACACATAAGTGAGTAATCTGTGAAGGATATCTTGTATCTAGTACAGTGTGTATTTTGTTGGGCAAGGTTTAATTTTTATGCTTAAATATAAGTGTAAATGTAACTGAATGCTAAACGTGAGGCTATTGGTTGCCTTTTTATTAGGTTGTGTGGATTTGTTGTTTCCAAAATATTTTAATTCTTCTAACATTATCCTTTTTACGTTGGAAAAACAGTAAGTTTTTCTTGGAATTGTATAAAGCTCACAGATGCATGTGAGTAAAACTTTCATTTATTCAGAGCTGAATGATGAAAAATACAAGGCCTAGTCCAGGAGAATATAGTACAAACTGAAGCTTGTGAAAATACAGTAAATGACTCTGTGTTTGTGTACATGTGTATGTTCACCTGATTACAAGCATGCTTTAAACAGTTGTGATGCCTGCAGGGTAAGGAATGTCTTGTTTCCCTACTTCCTCCTGTATTTTCTTGTACATTTGGTACACTGCATTGGATAGTGAAGCAGTGTTATTTATCCTTGCAGTATAGGCAGGTCTAAGTGAATCACCTACTTTTTTTGCCCCGATCTGTGATATGTGGAGAAGATGGAGGAACAATGCTTAAAGGTTTCACCTAATTAATGTGAGAAATAAGCATTGCAGGAGGCTCATGTATTTGTGCTTGGGCTATAATATCTGTTGTCGGCATGTGGCCCACAACACTGCAGCGAAGCACGTTCAAATGTCAGAGCTGGCTTGGGTTTCCAGAAGCTTGCCTGGTCCTTCTTTTCATAGTCTTTCCTTCCATAAAACTTTTATAGCCCTTCTCTTTTCTTTGCTTCCATGCAGTTGCATCCTGAGTTAGGTACCCTGTTTTTGCGTATCATTTCTCTATATGATCTCTGGCAGTTCCTGTGTACTCAGGCACCTGGGTAGTATGGCTAACCTTTCAGACCTCAAGGTGCATGTGAAGATGGAAAGTTAATTTGTTGCTTTATAAATGAATTAATGAGTTCACTACTTCTTCCTCACTAGGCCACAATATTATATGCCCTTCTGCCTCAGCAAACTGGAGAGATCAGCTAAATGTTTAGCAAGACAGTAATTGGTAACATCATGGCAATTTTCTCCACTGTTAATGGGTGCTAAAAATTTATTTTAATTTTTATAACTTGAATCTGCCTGCCTGCCAGTAATATGATATTGAAGACAGGGACAATTCAGAGGCTTTTGAAAGTGACCGAGGTTTTATTTATATACTTATCTAGTATTTTTAACATGGACATCAAAATTATGGATTTCTCTGAATAGTAAGACAGTGATGGCCAGGCCAATGGAATTCTTAAATTTTGCACAAAAAAAGAAGAGATTTTGTTTTATTTTGTGTTTTGTTTTTTTGGAAGAACTTGGTGACTGAATGATATTAAGGGAGAGGGAAGTCCTACTGACTTGCCTAACCAGGCTACTAGAATTTCTGCCACGTGCTGAACTCACAAATTTCACCTTCTAGGACTGAGGAAATACACTCAAACCCAATGGAAGGCTGTTGAAGCATCATTTTGCTTTTAGCCACAGACCTCCTTCTTTTAGTCCTCCCTCTCCGAACAACCACATAAAAAAGGCAAAAATCCTTGTTTAGTTTAGACTTGACAATCAGTAACAGAAATCTGCAGGAACTGTGGTTGTTCACTAGGACTTTGTAGCAGGGCGATAGCAGTCAAAGGCATCTATCTAATGAATACTGACTCTTCTGCTCTGAGAATATTAAATTCAGACCTTGAGAAGCATGCTTGCCATTAATAGTGCATTATTTAAAGAAATAGCTATTGAGTATAAACAGACTGCATATAAACAAACTGGTGCCATGAATACTTTCAATAATTCCCTCTGTTTCTTAGGTTTTTTAGTTTAGATTTCTCAGAGGACTAGATTAAAGGAAAGAGAAAAAAACCCCAGTCGATTGCATTTCAGGTCTGCTATCTAAAAGGGAAGAACTCCTATGCATTCTTTTGGAAAGGATTCTTCCAAAAGCAGGAGAAGAAATTACTCTTTTGGAGATACTGACACTTACTATTTTTCAGAAGCAGACATCCTGCATATGGAAAAGTATGTGAAACTAGATTTAGCATGAAGCCATGTAAACCGCAAAATTTTACAGGTTCCTAATTTCAAGATGAAGAGAGTTAAATTAAAATTCTACTAGTATCTATAAATACTTTATCACTCTCTGAAATCTTTCTGTCTGCCTTTGTTCCTTATGCCTTTCTCTGTAACTTCTATCCTTTCTACTATCCGAGTCCTCTCTGTTCTTCAGAATGCACTAATTCTTTTTACATGTGCTAATAATATGGACGCATCGCCTTAGGCCTCAAATTTACAACCCAGTCATTTCAAGACCCCATTGAAGGTTTACCCTTCTTTGTTTTAAAAGTTCCCATGGACTCAGTTATGCAAGGTTACTTCAAACCCTTTTTCTCTGCTTCCCTTGAGACTTTTTTTTTTCTCCCTGATATAATATTGGGCCTGTTTCCGTTGTTAACAGCATTTAACTATTTTTAGGATGAATGAAGCTTATATATAAGAAAAATGTTTAAAGTGGCTCTCAAATTTAATGCAGATCTGTATTTTCTCTATTTCAAATATAGCTTTCCACATGTATTTCTCTCAAATATCTATGTACTAGATTTGACCTTTTACTTTTTTTTTTATACTAGTTCCTGACTCTCCAATTTGTTATACTAGCTTTTTACAATTCTAAATTCTGGATGCAAAATGATCTACACAGACCCAGATTTATTTTTCTGTTGTGTGCCTGATATGGGGAGAAGGGAAGAGGAAGAGGAGGAAATGAGAGCGAAGACCAGCTTATTCTGAAATGAGATTTAACTTAACTGTGGAATGACTTATGCTTGATATTTGTGATCCTTTTTGTTTTTATGAGACTGATAGTATTATATGTTTTGCAGCTCTGTTCTGTGTTGTTCTGGGACAACCTAGGAGTGTCCCGTTGTTGAATTGCAAAGCCCTACTTTGAGAAAATAAGAAGCAGCAAGAATATTACCATTCTTTAGATAAGTGCGTTCCATCCACATCTCTCCCTTGTTCCTCCTAAATATCCTGTTGTGTTCCTGCCTAGGCAAAACTCCAGTTCCAACTGTTAGTAGTTCAAAATGAAAGTGTAATCTCTGTAATGTAAATGTGCTTTCTGAAGCTACTTTTAAGGCTCCTGTCATAAACCCCAAAGATTTCTAATTTTAAGTCTTCAAGAAAAATCTTTTAGTCTTCAAAGTTTTTAAACATCAATAACTGTTTAACAATAGAACTCTGAATGTGAAAGTTCGCAGAAGTCACTGTGGCACTAACTTCATAGGGCAGCTGTAAACTGAAAGCCTGTCTGTTTGCACCCCTATTTAGCTGCAAGGCCTTGCCAGTAAATGAAGTTGAGATGATTGTTGGGTCGGACACTTAACAACATGGCCCTGCATTCAAACCTGCACCTGACTACAGCGCCTGGCCAAACAGCCACTATGGGTCATGGTTTGCTCCGTGGTAGTTGGGTGATCGGGTTGGTCTCCAGTCCTACCTGGAAAGGTATATTCTGCAAGAGCAACTTGGATTTGTAGACCTCTATAGCTTGTCACCATCAGAGCATGCAGCTGAGCTATAGCTGACCTGTGTCCTGCCATTCTGTATTTGTGGAGCCATTTCCCAGGATGTACTAGGTCTTATCTCTGGCTTGCTGCCACAGGGAGCCTGGATGCATACTGAGAGTCTTTCAACTTTAATGGGTTCTGGGTCAGCGCTGTGAAGTGTCTCATTGTCTTAAAATTTCCCCATGGTTAATATTTTAAGCATGTGTGTAATGCTACACTGGACTTGAATCAGAGCTACTTTACTGGGCAGACAATTAGAAGTGAAAGTAGCAATGCTTTCATGAGTCTGTTGCTATAAAGGTCAGTGAAAGAATTTAATAGCAAGGAATATATATATATATTTTTTTGTGGTGCATACAGGTAATTTTCATTAGCACTGGAATGGTGTGTTCAGAGAGATCAGACACGGACAATATGAACAATAAAAACAGTCAGATGCAATATGGATACCGTGCGCTACTATTCCCTTCCTGTGCAAAGTACAGCATCTTTGTGTTTTAACTGTAATGCTTTTCAAAAGAATGAGTACTGGTGCAAAGATCATCTGAGATTAGCTCTGTAAAACTGTATTACCATAAAATGGACCATCCATGTCGCAGAGAAGCAGTCTCAGAAATAATCCAAGAGACTAAATTTGAATACTTGCCTCATTTTTATCTTGACAAAATGTTTTTACCTTTTGAACCTGGTGTTTGCTTATTCTGTCTGCATGCTCCTCTCTTCTTGTTTTTTCATAAACCTCCAGCATGGGAGAGTGAGAAATTAATGTCTTTCACTTCATCTTCTCCCTAAGGTCACAAGTGAGGGAACAATAAAATTTCAAGGCAGAAATGAATTTCATTAAAAAGGGACCTAGTTAACCTATTGCAAGTTATTGTTTCTTATTTCTGCCTTGGTGCAATTCCATGAATTTTGCATATGTGTCCTGTTTGATATAGGAGTGGAGGATTGTGTAAATACAAAACATTAGTACTGTGTCATTAGTACTTAATTAAGATATAATAAAAGTTGCTGTGGGGGAAGGGACTAGAAGGGAAAATAGAACAGTACCCTGGATTTTTTTCATATAGTTATGTTATTTGGTATTTATTTGCCCTGAGTGAGAGTTCATAAAAAGTTGGAAGGACAAATAATTTGTGTCTATGTGCTTGTAAGATTACTAGCAAGAGTATTTATATGGTGACTGCCCTTATGTCCATTGATGTTCATGTTGCTATGTTAGCCAATTTTTGCCATGTCATGATTGGAAAACAGATTTGCTTTCCTATTAAATTTCCAGAAAGATGACAAAATTACATTGAAAACTGTAGTTTTGTCTGTTTTATCTACTGTAGAAGTTTCCTTCTCTTGTTGACAAGCATGAGCAACGGATGCTTGATTTGCACTTAAGTTCTGTTCAGCAATACTTAAAGTAGTTTTGCTGTTGTGCCTGGTGCTTATTTATGAATGCTTTTCTGTACTGTGGAAAACCCCCCCCACTTAACGGCATTTTCTTTCAGTTGCAACTGCACTTCATTCTTTGTTTGCCTGAGCAAAATGTGACTGATGATGCCTACCTTCACTTGACGCTGCACTGTGATCTACAGAAATTGCAAAACAGTCACTTTTAGTTTTGGTTTGTTTTTAATATTCACCAAAACATGCCAGAGCATGTAAAGTCAGATGAAGGGTTCGGCCTGAAGAACTCAGAAGGTGTGCGCAGGTGCCGCCTGCCCACCATGTAGTGTATTAAAACTCGGGCCTGTTCTAAGTGATACTTTTATAAACCAGAGCCTTTGAAAAGTACAATTGTCTTTAAAACAACCACATGGCACAAACACATGGCTCTACATAATAAACTGTGGTAGGGCTCAGTACTTTTATTAGCTAATTAAACATTTGCTGTCTAGAGAGAAATGCTTTTGGAACACACACCTGAATTTATAACACAATTCATTCTGTATTTCTGCCATGTGGAAAAGAGGCACATCTGGGAATGGGTGGGAGAATGTGAAAAGAAGCTTTTCCAATTGCTTATAAAGGAGTTTGAAGTTTATTTTTTGAGTGAAGTGGTTAGTTTAGGAGGGTGCTCAGCAAGTTCTGAGCTAGACAGGTTTTCCCATTGGTTTACTGAACCTGAAAAAGACACTGATTTATAGGAAACATGTCTTGCAAGTTCCAGTTCTTGGCTTTCCCTAGATACAAGTGTCATAACATGCACTTCTTGCTAAATAAGACCACCATCTGCAGACATCCCCCCCTGGAATTCCTTAGGCATCCTGCAAAAAAATGTACTTTTTGCACATCTTCCTTTAAACCAAAGCTTTATCTCCAGCAGCATCACTTAATTATTTTGTGAAAAATCTCCCTGTTCTTTGTAAAATTCATGAAATAGAAAACAAAATCTGAATAAAAGATAACCTGCTGAGCCACTTACGTTCGCTGTTGTAAATGAAGCTCTAACTTTGTTTTTTATCTCCAACAGACAAACAACAGAAAGGTGAATTTGCCTTAGAGGGCTACACCATCAGAATGAATAATAGCCTTCGGAAGGATGCAAAGAAAGATTGCTGTTTCGAAATCTCTGCTCCTGATAAGCGCATTTATCAGGTTGGACTTCTTTTATGTTGATTTGAAATAAAATTGATAAAGCTGTTACAATTCCAGTTACTAAATTAACACTTTGGTAAAACAATTTTCACTGACATCTTAATGAAAAAAGGAAACCCTCGCTTGCTTATATTGTACATTCACATATTAGGACAAAAATCTGATTTAAAATATGTATGTCTTCAAATATTATCTTTTGGACAAGAGCAAGGAAATCTATCATCTTTATCTATTGGTCATTTCAACGTTAGCATTTTAATATCTATTGTATTGTATGTCTGTGTGATTTCTTGGATGAATTAAATAGTAAAAAAACCCGTTAAAATATATATCAGTGTTAAATACATATTGCATTGGTCATGGCTTTGCAAGGAAAATCTACGTAAAGGCACATATCAGCTGTGCAATTCAGAGATCTATCAGCTAGACATCAATATGGAATGTAAGTTTAATAAGTTTTAAATATCTAAGATTGCAGTTGAAAGCCAGTTAATTAAGCTGTCAGGTAGTGTGTTGGAGTCTGACAAGAGCATTTTTAAGAAAACTGTACCCAGCAGTCTAAAGAAATTCATGGGTGTCTTCTAATTGTCAAGGGCAAATTTTGTTCATCAGTTCTGGCTTTGACAATGATGAAGAGAAGCAGCTTTTTTCTGCACAGCTGCCAGCTGCTGATCACAGTTTCAAATCCATCATCCTCTCCTTCAATTACGTAAATTTGTCAAAATTAGCTGTACATTATAAGAAGCATCCTTGCAAGAAAAGTACCAGAAGACATGAAAAGAATTACTAATAGTTTCTTGAGGAAGTGACGAGAATGCTACAGTCCCTCTTTTTTATTGCTAATGAAGTTGTAGTTGTGTTTTTGTCATTACTGCTAGTAGTTATTAATAAACATTTAATAGTTTACAGCTGCCACTCCCAAAGAAGCAGAGGAATGGGTACAGCAAGTCAAATTTGTCATTCAAGGTAAGCCAGCCAGTAGAGCAGTAGGCTTTGCCAGTACTGCTTAGTGATGGTAGTTCTGTCCATTAATGCTATCTGTCATGTTTGTATATGTTATATTCCCCCTTGTCCAAGCTTTGAATAGCAAGTCCTATTTTTCAATCATATTGTAGCTTTTGTATGACTTTTCTCCTTTTGCAAGGTTTTTGCTTTTCTCCAAGAAAACTATTTAGCTTGAAAGCTCTCCCTTATTGAACACTGTAAGAAAATAAGCAGCATATACTGCAATCACCAGGTCATAGAAGAATTGTGTTTTTCTTTTGCATGATTTTCTGCTAAGGCATTCTTTTGTAGTAAATGTTAACTTTTAAAACTTCTGTTGCATAGATACAGAATCTAATACTATTCCTGAGGAGGAGGAAGAGGATTATGACGATGTTTGCCATGTGAGCAGTGAATCAATAGATGATAGCATTTACGAAGAAGTTAAAGGTATTGAAATTTTTTACTTTGTGTCTTGTGATAATTTTGTCATCTCGCTTCTGCTTTGATAACTCTGAGCGGCTAAACGTAATCAGATGAATGAGACACTTTCAGATTTTGCTATGACATTAAAAAGAAAATGTGTCTTCAACCAGATCTGAGTGAGAACAGTTCAGCTTTCTTTGTAAGGGGCATCAAAATAGTGCAGAATGTGTAAAAGTGGTCTCAGAGGACTTTTGGCTCATTAAAATTCTCTGGTACACAATAATTTTTTTAAATTAAGAAATTGCCTTACAGCTTTTTCCACCAAGTTGCCCATCATATTTTCTTTATTCATTTTGGCATTTGTATTAAGCAGAAGTTCACTATTGCTTCATATGTTATCAGCTACTGCCTAATACATGATATCATAATCCTGCAAGAAAGCAATGTGTTTGTTGGAAAAGGCTCTGGAGATGAACTGTAAAGTAACATGAATATTGACACTGTTTTGTTTCATGTCTTCCAGCATAACTACGATTATACAGAAACTTTTTACTGTGGACTTTTTGATGTGGTAAAATGATTATGCCTCTGAATGTCCAAGTGTATCTGTCAGATGGCAAAACAAAAATTTTGGCAAAAGCTCTTGGAGTTGATTATAGGCATTCAAATATTAGGAGAAAGGTAGTTGTTCTTGATTGAATTTTAAGAAGCTACGAAAAAAGTCAATGTTTCAGTTACCATTAGTTAACAAATGGTATTTTAAAGTGATATGACAATTAATAATCAATTTCTATGGAATAATGTTTTCACTCCTTGCTGTTTGGGGCAGTGCAGTTATCAGCAATGACTTGAGAGGAAGAATTAGTTGTGTCATGTGATGCTGACTTTCTGCCTCAGTTCTCATTTTAAGGTCATTTCAGTGAACCAAGGGAGCAGGAATCATGAGTGAAAACTATTATCATAAAATTGTAAAATTGTAGCAGCACTCAATTCTTTAAGAGGTGGGTTTTTTTTTGATTCCATTTCTTTGGACTGTACCTAGACTACTTCA
>NW_009927747.1:117463-130906 GCF_000696875.1 Nestor notabilis | reverse complement strand
CCTGCTGAAATGTGGTGCATTGTGTCATGCTTGTTGAAAAGCTCTTCTGCAGTGAATATAAAAGCTACATTACTTAATATTCTAGCTAGAGATACAGCTGAACCTTATTGCAGTGCTTTTTGGATGCTCAGGCTCTTACAAAAGGTGATCTTGTATGCTTGCTTATGCTCCGTTAAAGAAGCTCTAGATGTGTTGTGGGATAAATTACTCTTTTCTGAGCTTCGCTTATCTTACATGTTCATCTGAATCTCAAACAGTAAGTAGATCTGGAGCAGTAACACATACTATATTGGCAGAGGGCCGATAGTTAATAAATGTTTTGAGTTCTTTGCATTGAGCTCTGTCTTCAGAGAACTGCTGCTTTGGTATGATGTTGCAAGAATTTAGAGTCTTTTCACTTACATCCCATTTTTATGTCAATTTTCCAGGAACTGTTGGCTCCTAACATGGCTAATATATCTGAAATGTAACAAAACAGCTGTCATGAAGAAAGGATAATTCTTCTGTTATTCAAGAAATCTAGTTTCGGTTTTTAGTTAAATGAATTTCTTTCTGCATGATCTTGGAATGGTGCTTCCTTTTCATGTTATCAAGTAGGGATTGCCATTCTTTATCTCATGCTTTCTCCATCTCATCTATTCAAACTGTAAACTTTTCAGGAGGGACCATCTTACCATGTACAGTGAAGCTCTTAATTCTGGCTGTGATGTCAGCATAAGTAAGTGAAAACAAAGCGTAATTTTGCAGTAGATTTCAGGTGATTAAAGCACCTTTTTCTCTTTCATAAATGTGCTTTAATAGTAATTTGCTTGAATTAAATTAAAAACTTACAACTCTCATGCCCTGTAGCAGTTCTCCTTTTCTTAATCCGTAGCATATTGAAGAGTATTAGATGAAATGCTAGTGGACAAACCTCATAGGAGTAGGCCTTATTTGATTCTTGTATAGCTGTTCATCTAAACTTGATGGTAAAAGAGCATACTCCAATTGGGTCTGATCTGCCATAATTAGGCCTGATTGGTTGCATGTAATTCTAGTTGTCTCACTTTTTTATTTTACCGCATAAGTGAATTACTCTTTCTTCCTTTTGTGGTCAAAGGCTGGAGCATCATTATCTCTGCTGTTACCTGACTTCATGATACCGAACAAATAAGGACTTGTGAATGCCTATTAATAGAACAGAAAAGATAATTACCTGTACAGATGCTAAGCTCTGGAATGCAGAAGGCAAATATGCTAGATCCCTGCAAAGAGGGAGAAGAAATTAATCTCAGCTTTGTTTTTATCCTCAAAGCATCTTCATGTTAGAGGCCTCTGATGCTTAGTTTCCACAGATCCACTAGCTTTATAAATATTGAACTTAAGGTGCTCTTTGTACCTTGTTGTTATTTATTTGGCTATAATTATCAATTTCTGAAGTAAGTAAAATTTTACATTTCGATGGCTCTCTAGTGCTTTTTATATCAGCATTTCCAAAGTAAATTAAGTTAATTTGTGATGCAGTCCATCTAGTAATACTAGGTTTGGTGTTTGAACAAAGAGTGTTTGGATTAAAAGGGAATTTTTGTGCAGTTTTGAAAATTGGGAATTTTCAAGAATGGTTGCAGTAATCAGGTCTAACTGATGAGGGATTTTTTAGCTATATCTCATTGCTTAGTTGTTTTTTTTTTCCCCCCTTTCCTCTGCTTGTGGCAGGAGACAGTGTAGATGAATTTTCCAGCTTCAAACCATTATCTAGAATGATAACAGTCTATTAGCCTATTAAAAGCGTTGATTCTAGTAGCATTCAATTTGTAGTGTCTGCTGGCAAGGAGGAGTGGGTTGATGGAGGAGGTACAAAGAGAGGTGGGAAAATTAATCTTTTGCTCTGATAAGTCACTTCTTTAATAGCACATATAAATTCATATTTACTATAGAAGCATAATTTTCCTGGTTCTCAGCATTAGTCAGTGTTTTACTGTGGTTATTCAGGTAGAGTCAAGAATGTCAGAACTTCCAAAGATTTCCCAACTTGTAAATCTTGCTTGCAAGATTCTTCAGGAAAAGAAAGCTTTATACTATTTTCAGCCAACAAAGCTTTTGCCTTTTTGTTTTTTAATAGAAACACAGAGAAAAACTTGGTTAGGCAAAATTAAAAATATGACCAATAAAGGCCCATTTTTTCTTAATTAGCAATTTGTTTTCTACCATAGTACACTCTATATAATTTTGCAGTCCACGGCTGAATATTATAAACTATAACATAAAATAACTTCTAAAAGTATTGTATTAAATAACTCTGTGTGCATGTAGAGCTACCTAGATGCATAGAGTTTCTAGCTTAGTGGGGTCTTAAACAATGGAGTTATCCTTTTCAGAAGAGAGAACACTTGCCAGCTTTAAAAATGTTTCCATCTGCTGTAGACCTTGGAGACCGATTTTTATTTTATGTTTATTAAATTGGAGTTTCAATGACATAATGTTTGACGACCTTCAGTATTGTCTTCTGTGGTTTCACATCTGTATGGAGGGCATACTCAAAACTGCAATGCTCTTGCCTGCCTCTTTGATCCTCTCTACAGCCTCAACTCGGATTGTGTACTGTCTACAACAGTCTTGCACAATAGGAGAAAAGAGGTGTTAATCTAAGATGATATTTATCTTCATTTTGAATCTTATGGTTTTTTTTTTCTGTTCTCTTTCTGCTCACAATCTTGCATTATAGCAGTAGATTCCATGGTATACAGTATAGTTTCCATTAAAATGATTTGATTCTTACTTTTGTGGTGTTTAGTTTGTTCATGTAGATGAAAAGCTACCATTACAAAATAGGTAAGGTTGGAAATCCTGAAGCAACATGATGTGACACAAGGCCTGTCACTGTTGGCTTTGTTCCATCTCTACTCAGCCTGTCCGTAACATAGAAAACGTTTAGGTGAGAGGTATAAGGACAGTCAAATTCAGTGCTCCGGTGATGTCTAGTCAGGGGAACTGCTGTGGAGAACTAACCCAGCCAATACAATTTGAATTAGTTCTTTACTGTAAACTAAATTTGAGAATTGATTCAGTATCTGGACTAAGGATCATAGGGATAGAAAGCTTGTTTTTGTCTTTTTGATTCCCATAGTCAGTCCTTTGCCACACAGTTTGCCCAAGTCAAGCCAAGTGTCTGGCCAATAATTCTGTTTTGCAGTGTAGTTGGAAACTTAGCTATGGAAACTAAGGCAAAGTTCAGGGAAAGGTAAGAAATGTCTTAAGTTTTATACAAGCGGAAGTATGCTATGCAGAGAAACACTTTTTGATTTGTTTGCTTACTTTAAACAGTCTTTTAAATTATATTGATGTTTCAGAACTTATTTCTGACATTGAGTATGAAAGTAGGGAATGATCATCCTGTCTCTATCTTACTGTTACCTCTTTAAGTAGCTTTGTTACTGTAAATTTTTTTTAACAGTTAACCTCTGTAATTAAGCAGCTTAACTTAATATCATCCTCATCCTCTGTTGCTGGATTGCTTGAGCTTTGAAGAAGAAAATTGTGCTTATATTTTTGTGCCCTTTTCATGAGCATTGCAGGGGGAGGGAGAACATTATCTCTGATTTACGTCTTCTTGGGGAAGAAGGGAAGTAATGATAATGTAGTAGAGTTTGAGTGTAAGTTTCATCTGTTACTCATGAACACCAACTCATAGCAAATATTTGTGTTCTCAAAATGTAGTGTCAGATGTATTGACTTTATGGCACTAGAAGTGAAGATTTCACAGCACTGTGTTAATTAAAATGCCTTTTCAGGAGAGCTTTGCTTATTTTAGAGTTTTCAACATATCACAGTCAGGGTTTGTGGGGCCAACATAGCATTTGGTGTCAAACTGTCCAAGTTGTGGATTATAGCTGTATAATCAGTTCCTAAAATCAGTAAACTAAAATTAAGAAACTGTTAATTGGTTGTGCAAACCAGAGCAGTAGGTTTAAGTCAGCAGAGATACAGGTGATTATGGAATCTGAGGTGATACCTGTCATCATTGCTGTTAAGTCAGTATATTACATATCACGGTATATTGTGCAAGATCCTCCCAACATTTGTTGTTTGCATCAAGTAGTTAGGCAATTCTTTACTTCATGTCCAGAAAAGTTGTGTATAATGCTGATGTGCTATCAATTTTTTATTTTTTATTTTTCCACAGAAAGAATTGTAAGTGCTTTTCATTAGTAAATGAAGGGATTTCAAAGTACAAGGAGGGTCAGGAATATTTGAAGCTGAGAGGACCAGATGTAAGATGGGTATTTTCAAGGACAGTACTTATAATGAGTTTCCAAAGTGATTACCGAAAGTGTTTGGAATAATTTCCATCAAAACATCTTTCAGATTCAAGAACACAGCCAAAGATTTTTTTCCTTTTAAACCAATGAGGATTCTTCAAAACTGTGTTTTTCAAAGATTGGTGTGTTAAGAAATTAATGTTTTTCACTTGTTTAGCCATTGTGTTATTGTAATACATGGAGTATTTTTGCCCATAATATCTTGCTGGTAGGTGGAGAATGAGGAGGAGAGGGTGCTACAGGGTTTACTCGGTTTGCTGCAAATTGAAAGTAATTAAAATAATAGAAGATCAGTGAAAAGCAGATGTAAAGTACCTTTTGGTGTCACGAAATAGTAAAGATTTTCTTTTTTCTGTCCAAGATACGTGGTTTGGTTTCCTTGATCACTGGGATTTGGGGGTCTACTAATGTCTTTGATTATATGTCAGACATGGAAATAAGTGAAAATCATATCTTTCAACTGTATATTGCTGAATCCCAGCTACTGTGATGAAATGGACCTGTGTCTGAATTCTAGGTCACTGTGGGTTTTAAGGCAGTACACTTACGAGATTTATATATACACCTTAGAGTGTCCTTCAGCTAGTACATGAGACCAGTTAAGAATCCAGACAACTTTTTGCATGTAAAGACATTGCATCCAGGAGGTGGTCAGGAACTTGATCCTGGACCTCAGCTTTTGTTTGCCACAAGAGCTTGGGCTTTATCTTCAATTAATGTATTCCCACATCTAAAGAGGGAACCTTTTCTTTCTATTGATGTTGAGTGGCAGTGATGGAAGAGGAGGTAAGATAATCTAGTGTAGCTGAAAAGAATGAGGTGGTCATTGAGTGGGAAGCGGCAAGTCTTTGGGATGAAAAATAAGGTTCACATGCTCTTCTGTTTCCTCTAAAGCGAATATAAAGTGGTGGTCTGTAAAGAACAGGTAGCCTATAGCTGCCAGGAAGCCTACTGTCTGTGATGCAGTTCAATCCCTGCACTCCTTTCACACACATGCTCACAAACGTGCAAGTAAGGAGGCCAATAAAAATGGAATAATAACTAAGTATTCATATTTAGTCTGATTTGCATGTGAGGGATATATTCACTGATTGGAATGGGGTGGGATTGTCTACTGAGAAATACTTCTAGAAAAGAGTATTCTTTATTTAGTAATGTAGTTCTGCTGCAGAAAATTTGGTCAGCTGTGAGATTCAAAGTAGTTGATTACAACAACTACAGTAAATGGAAAATATGTGCTATTAAGTTTAGGTATTTATTCTCCTCACTTTGAACTACATGCAAGACTTCATAGTTTTCAGATGTTTCAAACTTCATAGGTTTCAGAGTTTACAAGTGGAGAAAATAGTAGTGACCTTCCTGAAGCTGTGTTCAACTGTTACAACAAATTGAAGGAGATTGTGTTGGAGAGGCTGTGTTCATTAAAGTCTTGGGTTAGCAAAGGCTGAATTTCATTTCTCTGTTTCAGAGATTAAAAAAAAAAATAAGAAACATACCTTAAAGCCCAACCAGTCACCCCCCCACCCAAACCAGAAATAGATTGTTAAATCTGCATTATCTATTGGCATTTTGAAGCTTATTTACTTAAAATTAGAAGACATAATAATATCTAGAAAGGAACTATTTTTAATCATATGGTTTTATGTTCAAAGAACTCTTTCAAAAAATAATTAGCACACAACTCATTGAAAGAAATTTACTTATTGAAATAAGATATTTACTGCAAGTACTGATCATTCATTTTCATACTGTTTTCTGTGCTCCGGCACTAAACAACGTTTGACACTATTGATTTGTAAAACCAATCTGATGTGAACAGTATGTGACAGAAGTTGTTTGTTATTAAGAGATAGAATCCTGTCTCAGAAAAGCTTGTCATCCTGGCAAGACAAAAATCACACAAACTAATTTTACTTGTGTCATAGTTTTTTCTGTGTTCACTCTCTTTCTGGCAGCTGGCTTCATGTTAAATGTGAATAAAGCTTTGTTTATGCATGCATGTCTTCAGTGGGTTATGGATCCCAAGTTCATTCTTTTGAAAGCAAAGTAGGTTTTTTTGGTAGCACTGGTTTTTATCTAATTAAGAAGCAATGCAATAATTCTAATGCAAAGCATTCAGAAGAAATGTCTTGGTGTGTGAGATAGTTTATTAACCATAAATTTGAGGAATTACTGTAGTTTAGCAAGTTCAAAGCAAAATGTCAATTGTATTATATATATTTATGAAAATAGAAATGTGCTTGCTCTACTGCTTGGGTATAACGGTGATGAATACTATACAGATAGATCAAGGAACCTTTACTTTTTGAATTTGTGATGAATGACTGCATATCAGGCTATTAAAACTATTAGGTGGATTTTTTTTTTCTTTGGGAAAAAAGAGCAACCAGAGGTTATATGGTGCCTCAGGCTCTCTCTCAACTTTTCTGGTTTCCACAAGGTAGCTATTAAAGAACCATAATTTATACAGCTAGATTCTCAAATAAGACCCAGCAAGGTGGGCTTTAAAGGCTGAATTAATCACACTGTTACTATAGATACAAATCTCTTATTTGAATTTTTCAGCCTTAAGAAAGGCATCAGCATAAATTCTTCTGTATGTCTTTTCCTCTTAGTGTGCTTTTTATCTGCTACTCACTCTCCTTCCTACTCATCTCAAAAATTGAGGAATTAGCCATACATAATACTACTGATTAACCAGACCTTCATGAATTTGCTGGTCATCTGCATGAATACCTGATTTGCTTGTGATTTCAGTGTACTGAGTTTGCAGTGGATGTCACATTTAGTTTACATGTATACAAGGAAGGCAACGTAAGGAAAGGCTGGCTGTTTCCTTGTCTTGGCTACTGCTACCTGGGCCGGGTAGGAGTCTTTGAAAGAAGCAGGTTGGTTGCTCCTAAGAAAGGAAAATGGTCAGCAGGGTACAGCTCCCAGACCAAACAGTGGACCAGGCAAAGGGGGCAAGATGCAGCAGTCTGCTGTGCCTTAGAGAGAGGGATGCTCCAGGCAAATCCAGGATGCAGGTACACAGATACGCTTGAGCAGCGAAGGGAAGAATGTTTTTTTAAGAACAGACTTAGGAAAGTACGTCCAAGAGCTTTGTATTATACAAGAAGGTGGGAGGAACATTTTCTCATCCAGAAAGGGCATGATTGGCACAAGGGATATGTTGTTTCAGTCCTTGTTTTGAAGTTTGATCTGTTTTTTCCCCAGCAGATCCCGATTTCCTCCACCTAAAACCCTCTGCGTTTGAGTTCTAATGAAAACCAGTTTAAGATCTTGGGAACTTTCAATGTCCTTAAGGAAGAGGTTCAAGTATTTCTGTCTTTTGTTTGTGGGAGGGTTTTGACTTAGCAGGCTGTAGCAGTTATTCTGTCCTTGAATCTTGACGGCAAACATCAGCAAAACTGGGAATTAAAGGAAGGAATCACATTTTCAAAACAAAACACTCTACAGAAAAGCCTGTGGATCCTAGCATGAGGGCTGTGCTTCCAATGTCCCAAAAATACACTAACTGAATCTATATTGCTTCCATACCTGTCTCAAATTGTTTTCCTTAAGAAGTAGGGCATCTCCATTACTAAATGTTGAACAGTAGTTTCAGATAATTCAGTAAAAAAAAAAGGTCAAGATGGGTACAATTTTGTCATAATTTCTATATGGGTAATAAAACCCGATTTCTGATCTGTCTGCCTAGCTCAGGCTTACAAATCGTGGCTCTTATAGTGCAACAGGGATTGTGTTGTGTCCCTGGCATGAGAGCTCGGTAATCCAAAGTACTGCTGCAAGGGAATTCAAGTAATCTGGGACTCTGGGGCCCCTGGGTTTTTCTGAGATCCAGCTGCATGCCAATCCCACAGTTACATGGTGAGCTGCCTGGGGAGCAGTTGTCATCTCCTGCTTATGAACTACTTCCATAACCCTGCTGTCCTTCCTCATCTTTCTGAGGTGCATTCCGATACATGGCGTGTAGGACTAGCAAGATCTGGCATCCAGAATTGCTGGTTGTAGTCTGGACCTAATATATGAGAATAGGACTGTATTTGTAGAAATGAATGTGGGAACATTACCCAAAATATGGTATGTGTAAACAGTCTGCATTGCAGCTATAACTTTCTGCTTATTTCTGATTTAACTTGATTTTTGCTTTTGAATCATAACAAGAATATTTTTATAATTACTTCATTTCATCATTTCAGATGGACAAAGGACTTAGCATAGTTGACAATTTAATTTGATGGCATGGGCCCTAAACAATAAAAATAGGCAGTGGTGTGGGTTTGTTACTTTTCATGAAAATACCCAAAGGGTGAAAGCTGATGGTTTTTTTTTTAGTTAGTGTGCAGTTAATGATCAACACAGAGAATGCAAAAATGTCTTGGTAGAACGTTTTTAAAGGAGTTACAAGAGAAGCATCTGGGAGCCAGACTTTTCTTGTGGAAACATGCCAACAACTGCATTGTGTTTCCTTTCACGAAAGTGAGCTATACTGAAATGCCTTGTCTTTTGTCCCTTTTTTGAGTAAGTTAATTTCTGGAATCAGACTATAAATTTGAATACTTTAACCCTGCAGATTATTAAAGGATATTATGTGGTTTAAACAAGATTCTTTCTTTATGAATTCTATGTATGTGTATATTATGTCAAGTTACGTTTGTCACAAGTAGGGATATGTAGTTTTCAGAACTAGCTTTTAAATTTAAATCTTACTGCTGATCAATGAGTATGAAAAAAATATTTGACATTTACAGACTTTAATTCTTTCTATCATGTAAATTTAATACTGAGAAATATAACCCCTGTACATAGTTGTCAGATAACACTGTAGTACAGAGTTATACAATATAGATTAGTTAATTGAATATTTGATTGCTAGATGTATTTACATAGAGAACTATTTATATTTTCTATGTAGATTTTAATAGCCACCACATTTGTTTTAGCAAAACATTTTAATAATAAGGTTTATAAAATGTCATGTTGAACACTTAAACTATTTACATAACTAAGAGCTATTATGGGTTGAGAGAACAAACAAATTTATTTTAGTTACAGTGAATTCACATAAATCTTTATTATGTTTATATATAAGAACGTACTTATGTGCATGCCACATGCATTTAGGCAAGCAATCTCTAGCACAAATTCCTGTGAACCTACAATACAACCATAGAACCGACTTTAAAACTGTGGTTTGTTTTGTCCTTTTGAGCTACTAATTTGCATTCTGTCCAGTTACTGCAACTACTTTTTTGAGAGGTTGATGGGGAACAGAGAAGGGACAGCTAAATAATTAGATGTGTGTAGAAACATTAAACTCCAGAGGTTTTCCTTTACTGTTAAGAACAGTATTGTAAAATATTTTATTCCTTCTTTAAATGTTTTAATATGGATTTAGGTAAGATGCCTATTGCCTAGATTTTGAATGTGAAATTTAAGGCCTTAGGAACATTTTTAGAAGTGGACCCAGAATTGTGCTTTTGATGGAAGCTAAAATGAAATTTTACCTTCAGAGATGCTTCTGTTCGGGTGTGGAAGTTGTTATTTAGTCTCTTGATCAAAAAAAAAAAAAAAAAAAAAAGACACCATTTTAAAAAGTGCCTAATCAAACATAAGGGATTTGTAAGGAGCTGGATCCTGAAGTCAGTTATGAAATTTTCGTAAGTTTGATAGCCCATCAAATAACTTTTTGCTTGCTGAGTTTAATACATTCTGACCAGTTCACTCAGCGTATAGGATTAGGCAGTTCTGAGAGACTTGATTTCTGAAAACAGATACCTGAAATAGTGACGTTAATTGTAAATACAAAGTGTCCCTGAATATAAAACTGGGAAAAGAATGAATGGGTTTCTCGAAGTGGATTTTTCTGATTTCTTTTATTCTCCATTATAACTATTGCGTGCATATCTGCAATTGAACTTGCTTGTGATGACCTTTATCTTTCCTCTTGAGAAGAATTACTATTATCAGGTCTTTCTTCATGAGGAAATAAAAAGGTCAGTGCAAACCCCATCCCTTATTTCTATGCAATGCACATTGCACTTTGGCATGTTTGTATTGAATTTTATTAATAATAGATCATATTGTAAAAAAAACCCACAGTAAAATTAGACATTCTAAGTGGTCTTTTCTAGTATGTCCTCCTGCTTTTCCTGCCTTTCTCTACCTTGTGTTCCCAAGCTTGCTATTGGTGTAACTAGGATTTGACATACATTCCTCCTAAGCCTGCCAGACTCATTTGACAAATCGTTAATTCTTTTGCATTTCTGTTTGAGAGAATGTAAAATTGTTGCTTTTTTTTTTTTTTAAATTTTATTTTAATTGGAGATTTAAAATTGTCTGTGGTTTGGAAGACTAGTGCTAGGAACTATACAAATAAGTTGATTTAGCTGTCACTCGAATCATGACTGAAGGTGGCTTATTTGCAAGGAGAGCTCCAAGGAGGCACTCCAAGCAGGAAGCTGAGTCCATGAAATCATATTAACTCCATAACTAAAATCAAGAATTGCCTGTACTTCTGCAAATTGTTAAGTTGTCCTAATGAGTATATGCTGTTCTGTTCAGGTGACTGAGCATGTTTTTCCTCCCATTGTGGTACTTTGCTCTTAGAGTCAAGGGCCTTGTGAAACCCTGAAAACAGCACCTTTCATAATAACAACCTCTGCATTTGGTAAATAAATGAAATTTGTAGGGTCTGAAGAGAATATAGTCTTTATTTGAATTGGTTGTGACTACAGAATGGGGTGGGGGTAGGGAATCAAGGGTCCTGGGAGATTTGGTACTGGCGTAAGGAAAGGAAAAGAAAGAGGAAAGATGCTAACACATATTCAGGTCTTAACAAGTAGGAAGGTTAGGTAAAGCAAAGCATGCTCCTACATTTTCTGAAAACTTCGTGAAATACACACAGTAGAGTGAGAAGATCCACAACAACTGTGGATGACCTTGCCAACAATGCTCAATTTTCTGTCTCGTGTAAGAGTAACTTTTTCTTCCAAGGACAGAGATGTGTTCTTTAATTGCTTATCTTCATACTTTCTGCCTTAAAACATTATAACAAATACTTTCTGCTAGAAAAGTAATTTTTACTTCTTCTTTTTCCAGTAAACCAGTGAGAAGTTGTATAGTATCTTCCTGCTTTAAAAAATGTATTTTTTAAATCTATTGCCCTAGTATAGTTCATGTGGATGGGGGTGTGTGCAGTAATACAGGAGAAATACAGTGTCTTTTTCACAGATGTATTTAGAAAGAGATTTTTTTCTCAAGCAGTTCTCCAAACACTTCTCTGTGCTACTTCACTTTGTTATTGTTCTTCATAGCAATAGTTATGTGATCCAAACAGCATTCCTTTGCACAAGGCTAGAGAATTGCAGCCTTGAAGTGTGTTCTGTATTTGTCCCTAGTGGGACTGGAATTGTTTTGGTTTACTTCACTCTTTAGTTTAGCAAATGCTGTTGTTAGGAAGTGAATGTTATATCTGCTTTTTGGTTTTGATTAAGCCAAACCATAACATATGCTTAGATTCATTGGTTGGTGTCACATGAAGGTTGTTTTTTTACTAATCTTTTCTGTGAGGATGGTGGGGGAACTTTTCCAAGGTCATCTCAACATGAGGCAGAGATTCATTTTTAGCTTAGATGGCTGGTTTGGTTATTCAGACTGCCTACACAAGTGGGATTAACGGTGGTGAACAGTAGCACTTTTTGCAGATACAAGGAGTGCGACTGAGGGCGAAAAAAAAGTGCAGAATTTCTCAAGGTCTTCAGGAAACCTGACATCTGTGGCTTGGCAAGATCTGTACAAAACTGAGTCACTTGAGCTAATCCTGTTCTATAAAGTCATTAGCTTCATCTGACTCATATGTGAACTATTAAAATGCACAGACAGTTATAAACTGCTGCTGCATAGCTTAGTATGGAGTACCAAAAGAAGCCAAATGCTGTTTCCTAGAAACTTGAGAGTTAGAGCAGGGTGCTAGACTTAGCAATTTCCACTGGTCCCTTCTATTCCAAACTATTTCATGATTCTAGCTTTTTCACTTTGTACAGCCAATGCTATTTATTTGAGGCCACTGGGAGGTCAGTACATTGTCAATAGTAGTAAGAGAGCTGTGTTACTTTCTACCGGTCAGGCAGAGTGGTGCGTATGCTCAACCTTACTTTAGAATTTACATAATGGTTGTTCGCAAAAAGCTGATTAAAACTTGTTTAAAGAGTGTTAGTTGGAGCTCCCATCCAGTTTAGCTGGTAGTATATTTGATTGAAACCTTTTGCCTCCATCTTGGAATCAGACTTAGATCACATATGTTAGAAGGAATTTGGGCTATGGGTTGACATGGGTTGTCCTCAGCTAAAACTAAAGCATCTGAGTGTATATAATATTTTTCATTAAAATTTATTTTTATATTGGTCATAACTTGGAGATCTCTTTTTGTTGGAATACAGACTTGTAGTGTTTATTTGCCATAGTATTTCTGAGCACTGTGGTGACCATTTATTCAGATGCAACTTTTGCTTCTCCTCATACTTTGATGTCACCTCATCTGCAATTCCAGCATTTAGCCTATGCCTGGATGACCCTTTTCTGTTTGTCTTTTCCAATTTTGTTGTGGATATTGTTGGGTTTTTTTTTTTTTTTTTTTTCCTTTCATTTAAGCTTGTCATGCAGGACATAATATCTCTTTCTGAGCTGTTGGGTGGTAACTGGCTGACCCATAGAAGTGGGATTAAAACAAGAACTATCTTCTCTTCTGCCATAGTAAGGGATTCTTACACTTATAACATCTTCTTTAAATAGCAACCAGCTTGTTTCTATCTTCTAGCACTGTATTAAAGGGGATTTTCATCTCCAAACCGTCACCCTGGTTCAGGCAGATGGAGCTTTAATAAAATGATAGTCTGTCTCCCTCTCTCTGCTGCCCCCCAGATCTCACACCATAGCTAGAAAATAGTGCCTTCAGCAGCCTTTTCCAAGCTGTTTCATTTGTTTACAGAGTGCACCAGAGTGCTACTGGGAATGCAGGGTGAAATGTCAAGAAGTTGTGTGTAAATCTTCCAGTAATCTGTCATGTCCAGGAGGAACTGGGGGAAAAGGACAGATCTGTGGGAATACTGGGAGATTGTCAAAGCTAGAGTTTTACTTCTTG
>NW_009927747.1:46783-117432 GCF_000696875.1 Nestor notabilis | reverse complement strand
TTCCCTACAGAATGGGTGGATCTGGAGTCTAAAAGAAGACACCAGAAAAGAAAACTGCTGCCATTATAAATACATACACCAAGGCAAATAAGCCTAGGATGAAGCAATATGTGAAGGATTTCTGGGCTACCAAGCTGCTTAGGCTAAAACCTCATAAGAGTTTGGGTGAAGCGTATAGTCATGTACAGGTGTGTGTGTAAATAGTGATAATACTGCAGAGGACTGCTTCCCTTCCCACGGCTGGGGAGCACTGTCCTCAGGTAAGGCAGGTTGCTAGTCATGCATAAAGCAGGGTTGTTAATTCTTATTCCTTTGACCCCACGTGGTTGATGGCCCTCACTACTAATGCTAGAAAAAGGTGTCAGTTTGGCCAAATTATAAGAATGATTTTGTTCTTTATTGCTCCTTCTTTGGAATTCTGAAATGTTTCTCTATTGTTTGTAAACCAGCAAGTTCTCACTAATTAAAAAAAAATAAATTACATAGCAGGATTGATTTATGTTCCTTATTAGAGTAATAGCTCATCTGTTATGAGGTTAAGTCAATTCATAAAATTATAAATCTGGTAGAAAAAAGGTCTTGATTCTTTCCCACAGTGAGCATTTATTCATGTTTGAAAGTTCTTGTTTACATTTGTGCAGAGTCATTATTTGGTAGCAAGAAAGCAATGTGGAGAAGTAATACTCTTGGTATTACCATGCCATTGTATCTTCTACTTTTTCTTGCACAAAACAGTATAGACCCATGATGTTCAGTCTCATCAGAGTTCCTCCTTATACCTTTTTATTCGCATGCGTCTGTCATCCCTGCAGAGTACAATAATAAAGACACTGTATTTTTTATTTGATTAAATAATAATGCAATTGTTTTTGTGGGAATCTGTCTTACAAAACCTGTTTGTATGCTTATAACCTTCTGACACCACAGTGAGATTTCAAGTGAAGATATATTAGTGTGCATTACAAGCGTGTGATTGCTTGTATCTTATGAAATAGATGAAAAATTAGTTCACTGCAGTAGTTTTTATCTGAACTGATCAAAACATCTCCCAATGATTTTTCTAACAATATGTGATTGGAATAACAACTTCACATGTTGTAGAGTCCCATGCTGCAGCCGAGAGGCATGTAAATACAAGCTGCTTATTTGCAAGAAGCTTCCAGATTTGCAATATGATTGCTATGGAAACCACACAATGAAAACCTTATAACCATCTGTGTGGTTTGGTGGATTTTGCTGCATAGCTGAACTGTTTTTGTTTACTGTTATTAAAGTGTTGAATATATTAACCCACAGACTGGGATTATTCAAGGTATAAACTAGTATTGTACAATGACAATGTGTCAGATATTAGAGGACAGTAAAATACCAATTAATAATGGCATTAAATTAAAGTCTAATGTAAAAAGATGGTTAAGTAGTGTGTTAGTAGAGGAAACTGCTAAGTTTATGCATATTTATCATGGAGATACCACATTCCATTGAAGGAATGCGCTGTTCATGCCAAACTTTTACCCATTTTATACTCAAGTAGCCTGATTTTTTTTTTTAATCCCCTCTTCTTTTAAGAAAAAGAAATTAGAATAAAAAAAATCAATGGATTTATGTAAAAAAACCCTCAGCTGATGTCTAAGTCACTGTTCACTTAAATTGTGTGGATGGTAGAATCATCTGTGATTGGGTAACTACAAATTAAGTAAATAATTTTCAACAGCTTTCATGGACTGACTGAAAAAACCCTTGACAAATATAGTTAGCTCTTTGTTGGACTGTCACCATAAGAATTTTGTAGGTTTGCCATTAGTATCTTTGAATACCAGCAAATTAAGGAACATAACCTCTATCTTAAGTGTTCTTTGGTTCTACAGTTCTAGAGAAGTTCACTGATTTGATTAGTATTAATTTGTTATTGATTCAGGATATAATAGCAGAAAACATTAGTGAGAACCATAGCTTCTTTTTTACCACCCTAAGCCAAGCCTATTACATCTGCTTCACTGTGAGCATGATTGCATTGGCAAATGGCGTAGACCATTTGCAACAGATTCATAAAGCACAGGTTTATGCTGAAGACCTGATGTTTGTGCTGTGCATGTTTCAGAAGAGGTTTCCTATGGATTCACTTTAGTCTGGTTCCATGGACTGAATGCCAGTTAGCAGCTGGATCATGTTCAGTGTGCTTCCAGAGTGCATCTTCCGGTGTAATTACACCTGAAAGTTTGTCCTCGCTGTGACAACTCTATAGTGTAAATCAAAGTGGAGTAAGTGGGGATGACTGGGATCCGAACAGGTATGCTCATATGGACAGCCTTTGTTTGAATTTGGGACCTTTCCAGTATTTCCATGTGTTTCCTTGGTTCAGATATATTTTTCCATTTTCATATATTTTCAGATATGGATCTGGTGACCTTTTGTTTCTAGGAAATACATTTTTCAGGAAGGGGAATGAATATATTCTAAATTTTTCCATGAAACCACAATGCAGTCTACATGTATTCAGCTGTACCTTATGAAAAAAATCTCTTCAAACCTCCTCTGCTGTTTTACTTCAGTTGAAATACCAGCTGCTAAAGTTAGTCCTCAGTTGAAGCTAGTCTGATGACCATGAGTTAAAATCCACAGTACATTCAACACATCAGTTGACGTATTTCGAAACATTCAGTAACATGTAACATCAAGATTTATGTAATCAATGTACTCTGTGTTAAATGAAAGTGGGTTTTTCTGGGAAAAGGGAGCAATCTAGAAAACGTGACTGATAATGGATGAATACTACCTGTGAGTGGTGTAATAGTGGTAGGGAAGACACAGAATGACAGTGCCTCCTAGTGCTCTGGACAGTACATACGGATGTATTTTTGCCATTTTTACTCCAACTGTGAGTGCTTAAAATAAACAAATGAGTGTACTTGGAAATGTGCAACAAGTATTATGCCACGTGGGGGAATACATTTGAGTGCAGTAAATAGTTTAGTGTTTCATGTTGTACTGCAGCTTCACATTTTCCCAGTTCTATTTTTTTTGTTTGTTTTTTCCTTTTTTTCTTTTTCTTTTTCTTTTTTTTCTTAATTATTATTCTTTCCTTGGCTATCATGTATATTCATCGCAATCAGATTTTTAGTTATTCAAGAGTCAGAAAGCAAAAACTCCTGCTGGCTTAGTAGGGCAGAATTTCAAAGCTCCGTAGAGTGAATGTCATGATGTAATTTGTAGGACTGCATACATAGTTTAGCAGCAATAATGCATACTCATTTCAACAGGTCTGCTCTTGTGCTTTAAACATCTGCTTTAGTGTTTGCAGGAACAGTCTTGTGGATAGATTATCTTTTTATGAGGCTAAAAATCCTTTGAACTGTTGATATAAAATTCACTCTTTGTCAAAGTAGATAGGCAATTACATACAAGTTGCACAATAAGGAACATTTTAAAAGCTGTGAGTTCTGTATCTTTTGTCTGTCGTTAATAAAATGTCAAAATTAGTTGCTGACATGCATGTCTTATAAAGAAGCATGAATATCTGTGCAAGATGTGATGAGTATAAAAGCCAAATACTTTAAACATATTAAAAGCCTAATTCTTATTTGAGAAGTGGATTTATGAATATACTATTTCTTCATTCAGTACAGCAGCTTTGTCAGTTATGATATACTGTAAAGGGCAAGATAAATCTGTTTCTACTTCCTTCTGAACCTAAGGAAAGAAAACAGCTAAAAACTCTCATACTTTGTTCCCCTTTTTTTCCTCATCAACAAAATTGTTGACTGTGAAATGTAAGGAGCAGGTTTTATGTCCCTGTGCTGAGTGGAATATGGATTTACTTAAGTGATGGTGTGGGCATGAGAGAGTAGTTCCCTGCCTGTGCCGGACAAGGAGTATGGAGCACATCTTTTGAAATTGCCTCTGGGGATTTCAGTTTTCCAAGTCTGCCAGCCAGAAAACATGCTTCAGAGCTGATATCTGCCATACTCTTGCTTTTCTTCTTTCCTAAATTTGCTCTAAATTATTTGAATCAGTCTGGCTTACTTAAAACCATGGTCAAGTGCAGTAGGCAGGAGCACTGAATGCACAGCATCTATAGTGGCTGTGTTCCTATCATGCAGGTGTCCAGCTAGTGTGTCTGTATGACAGTGTTGAAGGTAAGATGTCCTTTGTCTTCTCTGCATACTTCTTTTAAGAACTTCTGTATTCTTGCATGGTCTGGGGATACCTTTCAATCCTCATATCCTGGTAAGAAATACACGTAGCAGAATAGGACCCTAATTTTAATTGCCTCAGAATGAACAAAAACCAGCAGATCTGTAGCTCTATATTTACCATATTCAGAGCAGAGTGAAAAGGGAAACAGATGTTCACAATTGAGATTTTGAAAGAAAGCTCTTGGAGTGTTTGGCTGGGTGGGGGAAACCACAGGAATAACAATGTTCCAACTTCTGTGCAAATGCAAAATAGTAAACAGGGCTTACAGTCTGGAAATGTGGAGTACGGCTTTCAGGGTGATGCAGGCTGTAATTCCTGTCAGCTGAGGTGTCCCTTCGGAGTTTCATTTGCAGTTATGTGTTTTGCAGAAGAACATATTCCTTCGAAGGCTGAAGTGCCAAGAAAACTGAGCCAGGAGAAAGTTACCACTGTTTCAGGTAATGAAAATCTTTCCTCTTTATTTTGTGTAATGCACTTTCTTTTTATCTTTATTTTCTTGTCTCTTCCCTTTGCTGTTTTAAAATAATGTTTTTATAGCTCTGTAAGGCTGTCTTTTTCATGTGGGTGTTTGATGGCAGCAAAACTGCTTAGCACCACTTAGGATGCATGAAAACCACTTGAGAAGGATTTATAAAGTAAGCCAATTTATACAAGGTATTCCTTCCTGAATTACTTTGTAATGACTCAATTAGCTTTCATTTCTGCACAAAGGAGATTTAGTTGCATAAATTAGCTTATCATCATTGAGGAAGTGTCACTGCTAAAGGACAGTTTATAGATACAACATGCAGTTGCTGTCAAACCTATAAGAATGTAATATAGACATCTGTGTATACTTTGTGCTTGAGCAGAACAGACTTCTGCCATTCAGAGACTAACAGGGGACAACAAGTTGCCCAAGGGACTGGCAATGTAGACGTCTCTGAAAAGGTCAACTTGACACAGGCTCTGACAATCGACCCAAAGCTCTGTCTTCTTTGATAAAAATCAGATAAACTTAAGACCACTAATTGATCTGCAGCCTGTTTAAATGTTGGCCATGCATATCTTCAGTGCATATGATTACCACAGAAAGCAAATGAATTGGGTAAGAAATGCCAGAGTCCAGTGACAGCAGCATAAAAATTGGAAAAGGACACAAATGCCCAGAAAGGCTCTTCTCTCAGCTTTAGCTTGGCAAACTGCCCTTGTGCTAATTATCTCTGGGACTGGAAAAATAATACACCATGTAAAGTCACATGGCCAGACAACTTTTCTTGACAGAAAGGTATTTCCAGTTATGCTTAAAAACAAGATATATTTGTGCTTCAAGGGCACAGACCTCTAGATAAACTGTTGGTGATTTGACACAGCAAGTAGAGAAGACTTGCTTCTTATCAGACCTTACACCTTTTTGAGATCTGCTGCATTGTAACTGTGACCTGCGTTGACATGCGAACTGGCTCTCCTTCCCCCATCATACATAATACACATAATTCTTTCAGGGCTGTCAAGGAAAGGGTGGGTAAGAAGAGTTCCTTTAGGAAGTAGCTCTGCAGTGCTCTTCCTGTTGCAGCATGTGGAGAGGAAACAGAGGCCTGGTTTCCTGAGCCATACAGGAAAGCAGGAACAGGTTGCTGTGAGGAGTTTTGGGTTGCTTTTCTTGGAAAGGAAACAAGAACCAAGTCATCAGATGCTGTTAGCATTGTGCTCTACTAAAAACGTGTGTAAAACAACATGACTCATTACAGCCTTAATAGTTAGTACTTATTTAGACATTACTGTAATTATGAGTGTGATGTCATATTGGAGTGTGGGGTCAATCCAATTATAAAGTTGCCAACAGCATTTTTTGCACTAATGTATCTTCTTGGAGTTCTTACTTTTAGGAAATCAAAACTTTTAGAAATCAAAAACTTAGCACCTTCATTTCTGAAAAGTTTCAACTGCTACGAGAACAGCCTTATCAGTCTTTCTAGTACTTGTGTAATGTGTTTGAAAATACCAGTTCTCTCGAGATACCAAATTAATTTCAAGAAGTAATTTTCTGATCTAATCTTACTTAGTTAACTATTTAACACTAGAAATTTGTTTAACTTTTAGGGCTGAGTTGACATGAATATTTCTGATATGCATCACGTAATAAATACCTAACTTGAATCAATAATATTTCATGATTTTCCACATAAGCCATGCATACATTCTTAAGTTTAATTTATTGCCTAGCTTTATTAAACCTGAAAATATTCTGCAAATTGTTTTTGAGCTCAGCCTGTTAAGTGCAAAAAAATCTTTTTTCCTACTCTTTTCTAGCCCTGACTTAATCTGTACTTCAATTAATGTGCAGACTTGATGCTGAAGTCTTGATGCTGACTGTTGCTGCTGGATAGCTTTACATTAATTGCTAGTGACTGAACTGTTTAAATATACCAAAGCATTGAAGAGTTTCACTTGTATAATAGGGCTTGCTCGGCCTTTTTTGCTACCACTATCTACCCATTATCATTTCCATAATCGCTGTTTCGGTAAGTGTCCTGTTCTATGCTGTTTCAGTGTAAATACTTTGATTTTAGAGTAACTAAGGAACAGTAAGAGAGGGGAAGTGAGAAAGATTATACTGAACAAATAAGGCTAGATTAGAGGTTATGTCTGCATAAATACACTACATTTTTTTTCCCCTTATTTCATAATTTTTCTGGAATGTGGGAGAAAGGGCAAGTAAGTAACAGGCATTCTTAGCTATTTAGGACATCATCAGGACAAACAAGTAACTACGTTCTTTAATAGGGCGTGTCTCATTTGGGCATTGAGACTTAACACTGAGAATCTGAATCATTTGTGTTAAGGCACAGTCATTCTGGTAGTATTAATTCTGAACTTCACCTGTCTCTCCATCTTTTAAGCCTCCAGTATGGTAAATATTGAGCATATAATCACTAAAAGAGGATACAGTTCACCTCTTTCAGATATTGTTACTTTGTCCAGATTCATAATCTTTAAATCTGACGCTACAAACTTTTGAAGAATCTGCTCAAAAGTCAAGGAATATGAATCGGAATGGCAAGCTGTTTAATATACTGGGAAGCAGACCACAGTGGTGAAAAGAAAACATGTATACGTGTTTTTTCATTCCATAAGCAATGCGTAAGCAGATAATATAACTCTAGCTCTAAGTCACTGCTGTAGTAGGGCTTGCTAATTTAGATGCCCTCAATGTTAAAATGGAAGGTGAGTGGAAATCAGGCACAGTCACATTTATTCTAATGTTTTAAGTGGTGCGTTTCCATACTTGGGCTATAATTCCTGGTTTTATTTTGGTCAGTTTAGTGTTCTGACAGGTTTGTGCTCAGAAATGGCATGTGCCAAATTTGTCAAAAGGTCAGGAATGGAAAAGCCTGCAGATAGATTGGCTTAGGCTGCAGTGGGACAGCACACTTAAATCCCTCTGAAATAAGTACTCCTAATCTGTTATTTTTCCCAGGGTTTGTTTTTTCTGTCTATTGAGGCTTTTAGAACATTATAATTTTGTTTTCCCTTGAGTAATCCGTGGGCATTCTTAAGTTTTTATTAAACAGTCTACAAGACTTGAAGAGCATGCTTGATGATACTTGTCACCTTTCTTTCTTCAAGCGTTTATTGTCGGGTGCCAGTATTTTTTCAGTGAAATATGCAGACTGAGCCTACTGTCAAGAAGGCTGGCAGCCATTGCTGTTTGATATGTCAAATAAACTCTGAAGTGTTTTCATCAGTATATTGCAGAAAAATATCTGTTGTTCCTATTACTGTTACTGGAAAAACAGAGATGACAGAAGAAAACCATGAGGAATTCTTTATGGAACAGTTTTGGAAACTGTTGGGTAGTTGTTCATCCAGATATCTGTCCTGGAATGAAAAAAGTACTTCCTGGAGAAACAACCTATCCAGAATCCTGCTCAGCCATTTCTTGTGATTGGTAATATTAAAAAGTGGGTAGGTAAACCCAAATTGCTTTCTATTCCCTGCTACACATTTAAATTTTCTTTGGTCTTGTCTTACTTGTATTTGTGGCCTAAGTGATCATGCCTTCAAAATACTACTTTACAAGTAGTCTTTGCAAAAGACTTCAGTTTAGTAATTACATCATCATAGTACGTTTAAGGCACACAACATTTCAGAGTATGTAAAAACAGAGTGTAATTGTGTCAGAGTAATGCCAGCAAATCAACACCTTTTGAATCTGAACCCTAATGGGCATATAAGTTCTAGATGCTAAATCCACCAGCTGTTTTCAGGTATTGCATGTGTTTAAGAAGGTCCACATAATTTCATTACTGTATAAATGCCAAATTCCTTTACCCAGGTCTCCTGGTTCTGTTTTCTTCAGTTCTTCGGAGGCAGTCAAATGAAATTTGGCAGGGTCCTCCCCAACTGAAAAAGGGGCTGAAGTAAGAAGTAATTTTTTTGGTTTGGTTTGTTTTTTTTTTTCTTCTATTTCTGTGTTTATGAAGTGCTATGAATCATTTTATGAAGTATTTTGCCCTTTAGATTCTGGAGTTAAATTTACATGAAAGAATTTTGAGAAACTTGTGCTGGTGGGTACGAGATGGGATTTCAAATATGAAATTAAAACTTGTTGGAAGACCAGCATAGTTGTTCACAAACTTACACTGATTCCTTCTCTCCCTGTTTTTCATTTCTGTGCTTCTGGTATACCGGTATATGTTTTTCCTAGAAATGTGGCTTTCAGATTTCAACAACTCTGTCTTACGTTGAATTCACAAATGAGGGCACAGAACCATGGTTCAGGCAGTATCTTCATTGTTGCAATAAGTTTTTTTTAAAAATGCAGCTTTTCCAGTGGTGCCGTGTTATTAGTTGAGTTGCTTTCTCACTTTAAGGCTTAATTAAATGCTCATCACGAACATCTAGGGAGAGATGTGTCTCACCCGCTGTGGGATCTCTTCTGTTGCTGATGTTCCTCATGCAACTCCCATTAGTGTTAACAAGAGTTACTTCAGGCACACAGAGGTACGAACAGACCTCAAAGTGATAAAGGTTGGAGAGGAAAGTCATGATTCATTTCAGTGCAGAATAGCTCTTTTCTTTTTTTTTTTTTTTTTTTTTTTTTTTTTTTTCTCATGTAGCCTTATATTGTCTTTTATGGAACTGGGAGCTGGGATCAGCGCAGTATCAAAACACTGAGGAGAGGTTTTATTTAATACTTACCACAAATGAATTTGGCATTAACCTGTATTACTCTTTATAATACTAAATTGATAAATAATGAGCTGACAAATAGGAAGGCCCAAGATGTGGAGATGTAACATTTCAAACTGATTCCACACTTCTCTTGAAGTAATCCCGCCTATGCATTTTACAATAACCAAATATCTCTTTTCTGAATGGTTGAGAGTTTTTATGTGTGTATACATTGCTGCTTTTGATGTGGTGAGAATTTGTGCACTGGTAGCCAGAACGCCCCCTAGTGCTATATAGCAAGTGGCAGCTATTAATCACCAGTTTATGGAAAATTAAATAGTGGCTAACTTGCATAGCAACTTTAAATTCAATATGTGAATATGTAGCTGTATGACAGTATTGCCATCAAAAGAAGATAGCACAGAACATGGACTGAAATAGATAGATAGAAAACGATTCCTTCTTGCTCATACAGAGGGTATTAAAATTAAAATCTTGCGTATTTGTCAAAATAGGGAACAACACAAGTTGAATGCTGCTGGTTTTTTTATAGTGTGTCATTTTCTATGGCTTGATACTTGATATTTTAGCAGGATTTTTTCAGTAATAAAGTGAACCAATCATGATTAAATTGTAAACTATAAATAATGGTGTAGAGTGCTAATGACATGCAAATGTAACTAGTATATGCTGGAATAACCAGCAAGCCTGCTGTTCTAGGATCATATAACAAAACTAAGATGACAGCCTTGATCCAGCCAGTTCAGTGATATTTATGTTATCAGAATTAGAAGATAGCTTTCCAGTGATGTAAATTATTAGTACATATACATTCTGTCTGGTTAGTGTATACATAATGTAACTGGTCATCTTAGTGGTATTGCTTACATTCTTTTTACATTAACTCATCACGCTCCATTCTCATGGAATTAAAAACAGGAAATAGTTTGCAGTGTAACAGAAGCACCCAGTGTATTTAACCATGTGTAAGCGCTGTGTTTCAGTAGATGTACTCTGTATTGTAAGTGTATGACAAAGCATTTATTACTGTGTTATTGCCGTATTACAGAGCAAAGAGTGCTAAATAATCAATCAGTTAATGGTCTGTATGGCAGCTTGAACACAGCACATTCATTGTGCTTATGCTGTTAGAAGGATGAGTTTATGACTGTAGTGTAGTTGCATGTTTAGCCAGAGCTTAATGTCCTAAACTGGAGCTGACACAAATATTTTTAAAATGCAGCTTCAGCAATAGTTTCCAAGTTCTCCAATATTTTAGAAGGAACAATCAAGGATTATCTCAGAGGTTCTCAGAGAAGTTATTTAGTTTTGTTGGAACAGGAGAGGGAGGGGGAGCTTATAACAAAATACTTACTTTGGCTCCTTTCACAGATGATTATTAATTATATTGTAGCAATTTTATCAGTTTCACGCTAAGATACAAGTATGGCTTGCTGGAGATTTATAATAGAAGAAAACTAGCTGCTTTAAGGTGCAGCTGGAAAATGCTTTGAAAACCTGTAGCTGCATGTCTTTAAGTGATAGGACTTGCAAGTGAAGGGCTTGCACATTAAACTTGTTTGCCACTTCCTTTTGTGGAATGAAGGAGCTGTTTCTAAAAAGAGGGGTAACATGTGTGCTTTAATAAATTGCTTTATACTATCTGGAGATTGAAAGGTAACTTTAGTCCCTCAATCTTTATCCTTTTGTGATAAGATGCCGTTTTCTTTGCAGATAACAAAAATACCAATTATGCCAATTTCTATCAAGGTTTGTGGGACTGCACAGGAGATGTACCTGATGAGTTGACATTTAAACGTGGTGACATTATCTACATTCTCAGCAAGGTATGGGATGCTACTGGGGCTACGTAGTTGTAAAAAGAAAGCCATGCCAGAAGGGCACATTCCCACAGTTCTATGGGGGGAAACTGGCACTCCCTTTCAGATCCTTTGTTTACAATCAGATATTCACTGCAATTAATTACTTTGTCAAATGAACTATAATCACATTTAAAACATAGCTGTGTAACAGGAATTGACTTTAAAGCATGTTTATTTACGTGTTAAATCTTGGCTGCCATTTGTTAACTGATTTAATGGGAGACAATGTGCTTTCTGCTCGTAAAAGTTAACCTTGTAGATTTTCAAATTATCTTGTATGTTATGTTTTTTGTTTCCTGTTTTATATTCCTGACTCTCCTGATTCTGACTTTTTGGGCATCTTGCTACAGAAGATAGTTTGTTTTTTTGAACTATGCTTTCATCTTTGTATGGATATTGTAATTGTTCTGACAGCTCAGATTCCAAATTTGTTTGCTCTGACAGATTTGGGCAGTTTTTAATTTACTGCTTTCCTGTTTGCAAAGCAAATGAGAAATGTAATTCCTCTCATCTAAAGTGATGATAAGCAGTATAAGCATGAAATTTTATTCTACATTACTGTTGGTTAATTTTCTTATTTTTCCTTAATGCCCCCAACAAAACCAAAACCTTTCCTAAAATATAGATGTTATGGTCCCTTGAAGTCTACTTCTGAACAGTTCATCAAAGGAAATTTCTCTTTTCAAGTTCTCATTGGAAAAAGCCTACCTTTTAAACTGTATGTAGAATATATATCTCAGATGTAATTGCTGTTCAGTATAATTAATGCCAAAGATATCATAGGTCATTGAAATATACAAGTAGGTGCATGCAAACTAAAGGCATCTGTCTCAGTTTCAAACTTTTCAGTTTTGTCACAGTTGCTTTAAATCTTCACTGGTACCTTTAACTACAATGTTTCTGGATAATAAATGTAACAGCTTCAGTTTTACATAAATTTAAGATTTATGGATAGAAAGATGGTCCTATATAAAAATGTAGAAGATCTATTACTAATGGTAATGTGACCACGTGTGTCTTTTGAAGTATTTCATTGTCACTTAAATTAATAACTGCATTGCATTACTAAAGGCCGGATAACACTCTTGGATTGGGCAGACTTTCAAGCACTCTACAGCATCTAATTTAAAATAACCACCTTTTCCGCCTCTCACTCTCCCCCCAAAAAACCCCATGAACAAACAGATTCCACTGTATGATTTTGGCCTCTTTGTGCTCTTCTGGTACGGTGTGTGGACTGTAAAATCTCAATCTTCAGCTCGTAGGTGAAATAATCATTTGCTCCTTCTCCAAAAGAGCGAGAAATTTAATCTAAAAAAATGGAGCCGAATAGAAAAACAGTAGTTTAAGCTGTCCTCTGTATATCAACTGTCCTGTGGTCATGCCATGATTAATCCATAATCGGTCCTTGAAACTGGCTTGCTGCTTCTCCAGATGTATAGAGCCTCTCTCTTTGGGAATGATTCTACTCCAAAATACAGCCCAGAAAATTCAGCCCCATTTCAGTTAAAGATTGTTACAGCTTTTTCAGAAAAATGAGTGTTGGCCACTGCTGTCAGCTCTGAATTTAGGGTCCTTGGAGGGGAAAGTGCCAGAGAATTATCCATCTTAACCCTCCACTTGACTCAGTTTCAAGGTCTGATCACTTACGAGCTCTTTGTCTGGTAAGTGAAAATATAACCAAAGGAAAAGTGAACCTAACCATCCTGAAGTGGGTCGAGACTTTTCTTCAACGAATATTTCCTAATCCACTACATTAATACTCGGATTTTGTGGCGGTCGGCACGAAGCCTTGGCAATTCTTTTATTTTTTCACACCATCTAGTGGTTGAAAACGAGAGATGCAGGTACTGACAGGAGGCGATGTGTATGGCTCCAAAATGGTGTCATAAATTCAGCTTCAGTTTGAACCCGGCTATGGGTTTATTGCCTTTCTATCATATGTCAGCCAGGTATGAACATTACTCTTGAAAATCACATTTTGCTGATAAGGAAGTGAGTATGGGTATAGCAGTATTATAGTAGGAAGGGTGAAGCATTAACAAAATACCGAGTGTATTTGTGCAACACGTAATAGTTCTTTGTTTTACAATGAAATATAAATGATATAGCTTGCTCTGACGAATCTGATAAGATAGATATTTATCTCTCCCAGCAATAGGTGTGCCAAAGCAATGTATTTTTACCTGCTTTTCATGTATCTTTATGAGGGGAAAAGTGACACTTTTGTTTCCAAGAAATGAGATCATTAGTACAACAGAAGTAGTTAGGAACCAGTTTAGCAAATTTGGGCATGGATAGAATTTAAATAAAGCAAGAGGAGCAATATGTTACATGTAAGTTTGTAGGTGAATTCATGTTAGAAGAATGGACGCAAGGTTTCAGATTGGCAACATTTACTTCCTAAAATAGCTAAGCGTTATGCAAAAACAAATCACCCCTAATTTGCTTTGAAGAGAATCAAAATTCAGCGTTAGTGCAGTGAGCATGGTTTACCTGCTCGTACTCTGATAATACAAATGCTGATGCCTGACCAGTGTAATTACTGTAGAAAAGCATTTTTTCCTTGTTTCACAGGTGCATTCAAAAACCATTTTAGCTGGTTTTCTAAATGTTTATGTCAGTTGTTGCTTTTGTGTGGCAGCAGTCCTATGGGCTCTTACAAAAGAAACCCCAAACCTTTCTTCTAGGTTTTTCTACCTTTGAGGGTTTCTTTCAAAAGCTGAGTTTTTAACCTGGGCAGAATTAACAGAACTGTTGAAATAGTAATTGTTAGCTTTTGTTTCTTTATACAAATAGTTAAATTTTCAGATTAATTGGTCAATGTGTCTGTACAGATAAACTCATTATTATTTTAATTTATAATGTTCTTGAGTACTATATATATTATTGAATATATAAAAGTGGCTTTTATAACTTAGGCTATGAATCATGTGAACATTCAGAAAACTCTATACCCCTCTCCTGCTATGCAGTAGAAAACATTTTATAGCCATACTGATAGAGGGACTCATTAATAAGATTTCATAGTTAATATTGACTTTTTAGTTAATATTGACTATTAGAAATGTGATACTTGGGCTTCCTGTTTTCTAAAATGATGATTGCTCTTAACTTCTGCTCATTTATGGGCTTGCCTTTGCTTTCAACCCCATAAGATAAACGGGGAAACAAACTGTGATATAACAATCCTTTTATAAGTCTTCCATAGCTCTACTCAAAAAATCAGTCTCCAGAAACAAACACAACTGTGAGTGGAGGTAGCCATATTTTTATTTCTTTAAGTTTGTATGCACAATTTATGTGTGCAGCACTTGCAGTATTTTTTTGTTTGCTTTAGGTGTGTGTTTTGTGTTGGTAACTTCCATAGTTTTGTCGGTCGAATGCAAGTAGTAATAGAAATTAACTTAGGTTAGCAGATGACTAAAGTAAATTTAAAATTTACTTATGTTAGTACGTTTTCTTATGCTTAGTAAAATTACTGACATTTCTTAACTTTGAAGCTAATTTAATTTCCTTCTCATTTATATTGTATTTGCATTAAAGCAATAAATAATACTTCAGAATCAGAAATTACATCTTAAAATGGAATTCTCCTTCCCTGTTAGTATTTCAGCACATGCCAGTGCACTATCATGCTGCTCACTCTTGTATTTATGATTCATGGAAATCTCATCTATGACTTAACCCTTTGCTCTAGAATTTTCCATGCAAGTAGAGTGTTAACTCCATCTAGATTACCTTTATTCAGTGGTTGTACATTTCAGTGTGGCAGATTTTTGTTCCTTCAATACAAGAAACAGCTGTTAAAATGCTCACATTTTACTAAGCGAAAATACAGGTTGAGCAGACAAACAACATCTCCATACTTAAGATTACTGCTTATGAAGTAAAGTACAACTTAATGGTGCAGCTGTTTCATAATCAGTGTGAGCATTTTGTACATTATCTGTATAACCTTCATAACATATTCAGTATTTTTCAACATGATGTGAAAGTGACTAAAATCTTAAGTGTCTTTTTTTTTTTTCCCTTTTTTTTTTTTTTTTTTTTTTTGTCAGGCCATTTTTAGGTCATACCAAGATCTCCATTTAACAGTAATTTCCGTGACCATACTGCCAATGTCTACGCTAGCAAATAGGGAGTACCAATAGGAGCAGATTTGCAGAGTGAAGCAACTAGTGCTGAGGCCCTAATGTCCACACTATGTGTTTTCAAAGGGGTTTGATGTCCGAAGAGGTCTCGCATGGTTTAGTGAATGAGACCATGCTAGTGATTGGAACATATTCAAGTGCATCTTTCATTTTAGCTTCTGAATGAAATGTAGCATGGGTGCTCTGAGACTTACAGGTCTGCAAAGTGAGCCAAGGTGGGCAAAGTGGGATGCTTTGATAAAAACTATAATGCAATACTATGTTGTACATTTCCTTCTTGTGGCTTGTTTACGTATATTACTTACAGGGGAAAAAAATAGATATATGTTTAAACACAACATAGGAGCAAAGGCCTTTAAATGGAAGTTTAGTTAGGCTAATGCAAAGTGATTCTAGCTCTGTTGGTTTGCATGCTGGTAATATGTAAGCATTTACCTACCTGATTAAAAAGAATTGGCATTATGCCATCTAATGGAAAATAAAATGGCCTTCTATCATTAAAGGGTGTTTTCAGGGGCCAGTTTTCTTCAGAATTCAGTCTGCTTACCCTGATTTATATTGGAACTCTAATTGGTGTCTATTTTGTCTCATGTCATTGGAGGAAATAAAACCTAATAACACAACTATACAATAAATCTAAGACTTATATTCTTAAAGATGACCATTTTATTGCTGTCTTAAAACAACTCTACTACCTGTGAAGAAGTCTTGTTCAGTTATCTAAAACATTTGTCATTTTCTGCTTTTTAGAGGCAATGCTGTTCTGTGGCAAAAATGCTCCCTGGTTGATAGTGTATCATTGGGCAATCACACCAAAGGAAGTTCTAAAACTTTTAGCTAGTCTGAATCTCCTGGATGAATTGGAGATGTTTTAAAATATCATATAGCCAAAATTATCCCCCAGGATATTCTTACTAAAAATAAAAAAATCTCCCTGCTTCCCGCACATCTGTAGCTTGATAGGAGAGTCTACTTGTTTTAACCCCAGACAGGCCTACAGATACATTTGCTTTTCAGTTTTAAAGTTTGCAGATCTTCAGCCAGTGAGTTTATATTACTTACAGTGCCACTGGAAGAGAACAGGAGAAAAATCTTGAGTTCACACACTTCAGTTGTGTTTTTTTTTTTTTTAAATACAACTGCATTGTTTTCCTCAAGGCATTGAAACATAATGATGATTTTCAACAACTTTTTTAAAAAAACAAAACAAATAAAAAACCCTACCCCACAAACACAAAAACTATACCATATGTACTGAACAATAGGGATGAATTGCACAAGGACCAGATGTTCTCAACTTTGGCTGAAGTCAATAGAAGTTAATATGGTGCAAAGCATCTGGAGATCCTCATTTATGCAGAGGATCTCTTCTAAACATAGGGACTGTATTGGAAATCCCCTTGAGTATATAAATTTTATCTTCTTGAATATCAAAATTCTCTTCTACATAGTACAAAAATTGTGGACTTAAAAGGTATCTGTGAAAAACAGGTAGTGTATTTCTACCTACTGTGATTTCTCCAAGTGCAAAAACTTTTACGATCAGTGTCTCATGAACTCATATGTACATACACATCATTGCAGGGAAATTGGTGGGATGGGGAGAAGAAGCAGCATCTGCTCACAGTGTGTTCAGTTGAGAGCATTTAAGGAGCCTGTAAACCCCGGTGGGATTTTTTTCCCCAGTATCACAGTGCTCTGTACAGAGTGTTTTGCCAGCACATTAAATGTTGTTAACCTGTTCCTTGCTGCTGCACTGTGAAATTACTTCACTTTGGTTGATATATTTCTGCTTAGGGTTAAAAAAATAAATCCACTCTGACAGACAGTGGAAGTAGCTTAGAAGGCACTTGGTCATTGTTAAGGTGGTTGTTTTGTGTTCTTTAGCATAATATATTCCTTCGCCCTGGTGCTTGTCTTCCAGGGGTTGCGGTTGCCTCTTCCTCCCCCTGCCTCTGCCTAACATTGCCTGGTATGGCAAATGTGCTCCCAGTCACATGGCAGAGCCCTGGCCGCACACTTGTGCATTCTCCTCATTGCAGGGCTGCTGGATCTGGCCCTGCCCCCCTCCTATCCCTCTATTTGCCTTGGAGCAATTCATTTTGCAGTTATTGAATTTCTTTGGAGAGTTATTTTCATACAGCGAGCATCACAGCACCTCTGGATCTTGATAGCATTTCTACATACAGAGAAAGAAGCTTTGTGTTAGTAATTACCTAACATTGTCAGGAGCTGACTGCAGGCCTCTTTCTAGTGATAACAGAATAACCACATAATGTAGCTTTATAGCACATGATTAATAGAAAATAATTACACATTCTACAAAGGGATGCAATATTTCTTATAAAATGACTACAATGGTTTCCTTAGATTAAAGGACTCTTCATTATTTTATCAGTCCTTCTGAAGTATAGTCGCTTGCCTATGTTAGCAGTGATGTTAAGAGCTGAATGTGGTGAAGGATACCAGATGGTAAACCCAGTGGTACCTGAGATCTGAAGCTGATGCTTGCGAAAGCACTGTGATTCTCAACTCTTAAGAATTCATATAGAACTCCAAACTGTACTTGTATTCTTCTGTGTATTAGTCATAATTTCCCACAAATGTGGGCTTTAGGGTTTTATTCTATACATCGTAAGCAGCAGTAATAGGCATATGAACCTCACAACAGCAGTGTAGTAATTAAATTATATCACTATAAAGCAGTTTATAGTTGCTAACGTTTATAGAAACAATATATCAATCTGAATTTTATATGTGACTTCAAAAAAGGATGGGGGGACTGCTTATCTGCCTGACTAGTAAGCACTCTTGTGGTACTGAGAATGGAAAGGAGTCGTTAGGAGTTTAAAGAGAAATGTCTGTACTTTAATCAGTTTAAAAAGGGGTACTATCTAATTATTCTAAACTCTGAGATTAAAGTTTTATATTCTTGGTAGTGAGGTATCTGCATTATATTTTTTTTTGGGCTTCTACAGTCTGCAGATAGTTTAATTGGGATTCATGTTCCTTTTGAGACCCATGCAAAGAATAGTAATGTAAAGTAAAAGCTTCTGTGTTGCAATATTGTCTGTATGGTGTAATGGTTGCAGTGAATCCTTAAATTAGTTTACTAGTCTGTTACATCAACATCCATTTCATCTTCTCACTTAGCTTCATGCCGGAGCAGTAAGTGGTGTATTAGTAAGTAGCAAAACCCAGAAAGTTTTCAAAACAGCAGCATGCTTTTAATGTTAATTTGAGCTATCTGAATTGTTTCTTTTAAAACAATTGTTTCTAAGTTCATGTAGTGTTGCTAAGTGGAACATTTTCAATGGATAATGCAGTCTACAGGCTTTTTCTGTGCCACTTGTCATATGCAATTTAATGACCGTTTAACTAAGCCACTTCCCTCATTTCATGTATTGTTTGTTTTTTTGGCTGATGTCTAGCAAAACTTGCTTAATCGCTTTTGTCAGTCACTTCATGTTCCATGTAACAGCTTAAGATCTTTTGTTGCTTTCTCTTGGAGAGATTTATTGCTGAGATTCCAGTAGTACATGTGAGTACTGCTCCTTTCAGCAATTTCCCACTTCGGTCTAGAAAACCAGTTTGTATATATAACCAGTGTATTGTGAGATAAACCACAGATCTTAAAACAGGCTGATCTGGAACATTATAAACCTCAGTGTCAGGTTGTTGTTTAGCCTTTAGGTATTTGGGGTGTAATGTGTACCCCCATGGGAAAAGTTATGAGGGGTTCTTAACTTCAGTGGAGAGCAGTTTGCGCTGAAGATCAGGTCCAGATACCTCTAGACTTTCAAACGAGCCCCAGTCCCAGCAGTCTGTTCTGCAGCGAAAGGGGGAAGAAGGTGGAATTATTTTTGCAGTTTTCTCATTTGTGTGTTCACATCATAAACGAAGGTTTTCCTGCTGCTTTTTAATGTGGTTTTTCTTTAAATCACGCTTACCGAGTATTTTATGGATAGTAGAATCTTTTAAATCGCCAATTCACCATGAAGAGAGGAAAGAAAATGTTTAAGACTGGTGTTCAGCCTTCCACAATAAGAAAGTATAAAAGTGTGTGTGTGCCTTCATGCAAACATGTTTAAAACAAATAAAAAAAGCAAAAGACAAAAAATCCCCTCCAACAAAACACAAAAACCCCTGAGCCCACATGAAAGTGGGCCATCAGCAGGGCTTCATTGTAGTTAAGCACAGGGAGAGCTGAGTACACTAAGCACCTCATAGGACCCTAGAGAACTCTCGACCAGGCCAAATATGCCAGCAGCAAATCATTATAGCTCAGGCTCTAATGAAACTCCATTAACCCTTAAGCTCCACTTGACTATTTATAACCAAAAAACTTTATCTGCAGTCAAAATAATAGCTTCATCTCAGTAGGACCATTAATTCAAAATCCTACAGCCTTTTGCTTTTCTCATCTTTTTGGAAGCAGATGTTGCTTACTAGAGATATCTGTGTATTTTGTATTTTCCATGTTTGTTCCAAAGTAATTTCTGTCTTACTAATCATTCAGTTTTGAATGGGGTCTCTGTTTTAATATTGCTTCATTTGTAACTCAATATATGTATGTGTGCAATTTCAGCTGTTACAATTTATTGAACTGCTGTTAGGATTGATCTTAAAATATTTACCTCAGAGAAAAAAAATTAAATTTGGATCCCACAATACTCGGTATTGCTTTTGGAAGATATTATTTCTTTAAACTATTATAATTCATTTTGTTTCATATTTATCTCACTAAGCCTAAACAAATTTCAAACAAAAGTACATTAGTCATCTGTCAGACATATGAGATCTGCTGTAGAATTTTCTGCAAGCCTAAAGCAATGGTAAACTTCGTCCATAGAAAGAGATTATGTATTAGATATATGGTGTTCCCTTCACATTTGAGCGAAGTGGTTTTTGAAATAAGTTGATTTTAAGTTTCTTAGAGTTTAGCCTTGCGGTACTGAAAGAATCCCAGTTGATTCTTATATGTCAACATTGCACTATTAGATTTTAGTTTCAAAGATAAGGTTTCTCTGTTTATGATGAATAGAGGATAGAGGTCGGCTATTTTTAGTAGGTGTTATAGAGAAGCGTGGCTGTAATTAAGACATTTTCCTGAGTATGCCTGGCCTTCTTAAAATTTAACTTCTGCCTGTGCCTAACTGTGCACGTGAATGCCTCTAACAAAAAGATACAATGTTTTAATTTTCAGTTGAAATGATTATAACTGTATATAAGAGAAAGCATCCATAAGGAGTTGCATACAAAACTCTATTGCATTTATATCAGACTAAAGGTTAATATTGCATATTGTTTTCAATTAGGAGTACAATAGATTTGGCTGGTGGGTAGGAGAAATGAAGGGAACCATTGGCTTGGTGCCTAAAGCCTACATAATGGAGATGTATGATATTTGAGAGGCCTGGGTAAGTACATTTTAATCCAATCTTCTGTAATGGCTTATATGTTCCCTTGTTCTCTGTTTCATAAGTATTTCTTTCCTGGAACCTTTGTAGGAGTCCTGTTAACACAAAGATTATGGCAAAATATATTGAAAGTTCAATTAAAGCACTTTTTCTTGGATTCTGTATGAAACATGAAACCACAGTGTACAAAAGATGATGAATTTTGTAACTATGTTCCTTTTCCAGATTTTTTTTTCCAATAGAATTTGTGTGCTTTCTAGTCTTATTACTTTAGTGTGTGTATATATATATATATATATATGTATGTATCTGTCTGTGCAGAAAACTGTGGAAGGGGATAGATATTTGGACTGGGTTTGACATGCACATTTGAGGCTTTTTGTTTAATGATGAACTTTCAACTTCCTTCTTCCTAATCAGGAGAAATCTGGACTTGGGAGTGGTGTGCAGCTGCAGTATACAGACCCGGCCTCTGAAAGAAGAAGATTCTGCCGTACCCGTTCCGTGGTTTCAGTGAATGTAGTCAGATCGTTGCCTTGTGTATATTAAACATTAAAAACTGTAATTGACCATAATTCTGAGAAAATGTTCTTCATCACTTTTGATAGAATTGTAATGCTAGGAAATGAAGTAGAGGGTAATTAACATATGGGGCACAAACAGCCAAATAGTGCCTGTTGCTTTTTCCTTAAGCATACTAGCAGCACTCTGTATAGCTATGGGTTTGTGTTCTTTCAGGAAATTTTCTCAGATTTAGAAAAATTAAGCTGAACTTTGAAAGTAGAAAACTATTACTCAGTTTATGCATGCATTAACCTTTTAATACTCACTGTGCATTTTGTGCAGTTTCCTAGGAGAATCAAGCAAAATTTATGTGTAATAATGCAAGTCTTCAGGGTATTCTGTTTCCAAATGTTCTTGTATTTTGCTTTTGCCAATGATTTATTTTTCTCATATATTCAGTATTATATTGTTAATAATTATTTTGTTACCACAAAATGAAGCCTTGGTTCTTTTGCTGATGTAATAAATCAGCCTGTGTGGTAATACTACCCTGATACCATTCTGACTTGGAGATAGGAGTGATGTGAAAGTTCATAAAAAAGAGAATATATTAAACCCCACAATTTTTCTAAGTCAACATGAGCTAAATGGCAGGTAAGAGTGATTTTTGTCTGTGGTAATGTGGAATATTTTCTCCGAACCTTACAGATACTTTCACGATAAAATCCGGGTACCTCATTGATAGGTGGAATTTCTAATACAAGTTGTGTGCAGCAGACATCTTCAGCTCTATGTGGATTATTAATAACGACCTGCAGTCTCAGTGTCAAATCCAGCACTTTGTGGCTAAAAGCATCAGTTTTAACATAAAAAAGCATGCTAAAATACTGTCGCTTGTGGAGAAGGGATCGGGCAAATCAGAGTTAATACTTTAAATACTCTTGTTTTGGAGATGGGCTTTGCTTTTAGCATGCAAGATCAACTTTTTTGAGTCCTCCCACACACTTGATTTGTGAGACCCTTAATCTGCCAACGGGGCAGGTCAAGCCAGTCTGTGAATCGCTGAGCCTGTGCAGGTCCCCCTGTAGTTGCTTGTGCTGTTTACGCTTCAGGCGGGCCCTGGAAACACTGTGGGTTAAAAGGTAACGTTAGTCTGAACTCGGAATTAGATCCTTTCGGTAAACTGAGATGTTGTGCTTTGTGTTAGCTAATGTGTGATACTTGATCGTACGCTGGATTCTAATAGGAGTCAGACAAGGTACAGAGTCGTGCTGTAATTTTTTAAAAAAGAGATAGTCATTGAAATTGATTCTGTACGTTATCAGTGAAGCATTAAAATGATAGATTATGGTCTTCAGATCTTTTACTACTTTAATTTATCAAGTGTACTTGTGGATTGTGTACAGAATGTGAAGCGTTAATATCACAGCTAGAAAACCTCCTTTTCTCTTGTTAACATGGCAGTGTAATAAATCTGCCCGCCGAAATGTCTTTGTATTAATTACGTAATTCCCAGTTCCACCACCGCCTACTTTTTTGGAGTAAACCCTCTCCTGTCCTTGAGACGAAGTGTATAGGGGGGAAACTCGGTTTGGGACAGGAGCAATGTGGGGATGCCGGTGCCGGGTGGGAAGCTGGAGGTCGTCGGGGGGTTCCCGGCACTGCTGGTGCCCGGAGGAAAAGAAGGGGGGGCCCTGCGCGGCCCTGCGCGCCCGCGGCGGTAGGTGGCAGCAAATTTTCGTAGCACAGGAGGAGGATGATGATGATGATTATGATGACAAGGAGCCCGCCCCTTCCCCCTTCCGCCACTTCTGCCGTTTCTCCAGCAGAGGGAGTCCTTACCCAAGCGATGGGTACGGGGTCGGCCGAGCGCCTGCCCCCCTGGGTGTTGGCAGCCGGAGAAATAAAGTGTCTTTTGTCTGTAGTTGTCCTTTAGGGCTCCCCCCACTTCCTTAGTACATATCTATATGTGACTGTAAACAAACTGCCTTAAAATCCAAAAGGTGAAAGATGTCCTGAAACTCACTTGCAGTGTCTGGGTATAAACCAGCAGTGGACCATGGATGAATTGTTTACTTGAAATCTGTGCAAATACCATAACCTTTTTTGGGTAAGAAAACCTCTGTGAATACAACTGAAACAAAACCCAGTGGTACAGAATGCTAATTACTTTATTTTCTTTGTTTATTAAGATTGCACTTGCCTTTCCATGAACAGTAAGCAAATTTTTTTAAAAGGTGATTGCATGTCATATTTTGTACAGCGTTTTACTTGGTGATTTGCTCTGTTCTGGATTTGTACTATACTGCCATTAGATCTTACAATAATGTTCAACTCTGCAAATTTTTAAGGTTCAAATAAAGTTTAATTGTTTGCAAACTGTTATGATGCTAATAATTCAACAGCCTGCTGTGTTACTAATGAAATTACTTTGTTATGATTAATTTGGAAAATAGTGTGTTGATTGTAGTAATTAAGCACAACAAGGTGAAGTAAATGATTCTAATGCCATCTGGCCTCCAGACTGAATGAAGAAATGAAATGGGGCTGTCATTTGAATTTATTCAGAGAAGTAAGGGTAATACAAATGCTTTTTATAGCAGAGGCACCCAGATATAATCATGCCACTCTGTAAGGTTTTTTTCATGTACTTCCACATACAAATAACTGGTTCACGTATTTTTCCAGCATCCAGTTAGGATATACCTCTTTGTGCATGCTGCCACTAATTACATGTACTAATGGTAGTGTATGTGCCAGTTCTTCCATCAGAGAGATGTATGGGTGAGATTTAGAGAAGTCATATAGTTGGTGTATCTTTTGCTCCTCTATTAGTGATAAAAACTTTCTTTGACTGGAATTAAGCTGAATGTGAATGCTAATTAAGATCCCGTTCTATATTCAAAGCCAAATGCATAAAGTTTGTTCATTTTGGCTCTGCATTCTGAGTATGACACAGCATTAGAAGGAGCGTAAAGAATAACCCTTTAGAACCTGATCCAAAGACTGTTGAAACTGAGAAGCTATAGAATTTGCTTGCTTCTGCATCAGGCTCTCAGAACAGTTACTCAAAAACAGGCAATACAATTTCGAAGTGCCTTTTGCTGAATACTCTTTGTCCTCTTTCTGAAGGAGATGCAATTATTTCCGTAAGCTGGACTAAACAAAAGAAAGGCACTAACTTCTCTACAGCTGAATGGTAGAAATCCATTTTTCTATCTCGGGTGAATCAAAATGAAGTTATATCTGTAGATCTGAGTCCTGGCTTGATAAAGTTCATTGGGATCTGTAGGAAAGCTGTAAAATATTAAAATGTGATGAAAGTAACCAGGTAGATGACAATGGTGTGCTCTTCAGCTCCATGAGCCATTTGATGTTTCTCTCATCTCCCTTTGTCAAGTTGATGAAAAATTTATTAGTGTGTAACTGTGGGAATAAGTGTATGCATGGAAACCTTATAAACAACTTTCCACTTTACATACCATAATGTACTGATAAACACTTAAGACCTCTACTTACCAGGGTTTCTCTGAGGCTGACATTTCTCAGACAAGTGTCTACTTAATTCCATCTTCATTTAGAAAAACTGACACGGAGCTCAGTGAAGAGTGTTTTGCCAAACCTGAGGAGCCAGCACCAACCAACTTAAAACTATGGGCTTAAATTTGTGTATTCAAGCTGGGTATAAGCACAGTATTTCAAGTTTCTGGGATGAAATTGGGATTTGGCTGGTCTCTCCTTGCTACAGGAAGAAGTAAAAGGGGGCTGAGATAATGACAGGATGTGCAGGTCAAAGGAATGCTGCTTTTCTTATCCAATTGTGTTGTGCCAAGGAATGTGTATATATACACATATACACATATGTATGTAAATTGTGAAGCAGATCAGGTAGTGATAAGCCCTGAATTGCTGTATTGTAGCCTTTTATGGATTTGTTTAGGAGCAATTTTGTAATGGGATCTAGACAATTCTGTTTCTGCTGCCTGGAACTTTCCTTAGTCCAAACTACCACAGCAAGCTGGATTCAAAGCAAAGTACAAGGAAAACCTCTGCACCTGAAAGCTATGCCAACATGAGTCAAATTTAAAACTGAAACGTTGGGTTTTCCAGCCTTTTGGGAGGAGTAAGTTTTTTAATTAACAGGAAAAACTGAAAAATCCAAGGTGTCATCTTGTAGCAATGTATGGGAGAATAAAGTACAACAGTGCAGGCTGTCTGAGAAGAGCTGCTGGTAGATGAAGAGGCAGATAGTTTCAAATGCCACTAAAATACAATCTATCTCTATTCATTTTCTGCTGTAGAAAACTGATGTGTCAGAGCTTTTATCCTAAAGTAGCCTCAATGTCTCGCAGACTGTAGAGCAAACTTCCTTTTATCCTCTATTGTAAAGCAAGTGCTACTCCATAAAGACATTTGATGGCTAATGAGCATTTTACAGCAAGACTTTAAAGCTTATGCTGTGAGATGAAAAAAACCATATAAAATTCCATGTTGTTACAGTAGCAGGATGTATGTTGGCAGAATAGAATTACCAGTTTGGCTGCTTCCAGTCTGTGATAATTTTTTGCATATTTGTAAATAGTGCCATGGGATTTTTAATGTCCATAGGCAATCAGGATTTTAGTTTTACACCTCATGTTACAAGACAGGGTACGTAACACCACAGAACTGACCCTCGTGCAGAACTGCCTGGGTTAAAGGGAAAAAAAAAGTATTACACAGGATCAGTATCAATCTTTCAAATGCCAGCAGCATGGAAGTGTGCCTTGGCAGTCTCCCACCCAAGAGCTGACATGGCCCAATGCTGCTTTTTAATAGTCAAATCTAATAGGGTCAGCATGAGAAGAGCAGAGCACAGACAGTCTGACAGGCGTGGGCAACTCAGTTTATTCACTGTCGGGCTTCAGCCTCAGAGACTTATTTCAGTTTGGAAGGGAAAAGATGAAATCTGTAAACAGTCATGTGGCATCAGGGAAGCAGAGGGACCTTCTTCCTTTGCTGCTGCCATCTTCTAAGAGGGCTGCCATTCTTTCCTCATATTTAAATTAAAAGCAGCCAGGCATGAATGCACATGTGTGTGTGGGAAGCAGTGGGTTTTATTATACAGTCACTTACAATCATGTTTTGATGCTGGTTTTGCCTTTCTAAAAGGTGTTTATGTCTGCGTGCTGTTAGCAGCCACACTACCTTTAGAAAAACTCTATTCCTAGCTTTTTAAAAATTTCTATTTCCAGCTGTTTAAAGGGTCTATTCTAGTAACTTCTCTCTTGTCCTACATTTCTCATCATAATAGTACTCTTAGTGCATCACGTCAGGTGCCTCTTACCAAAATCTGTGTGTCTTTTGTGGCATTGATTTTTTTGTTGCCTGTACCAATAAAATACTATAGGCTTATTTTTTTCAGTATCTTTTCCCCCTATTTTCAAGCTAATTTTGGACTTACTTTGTTTTAAAGTATTAGACCATGGCAAAAGAGGGGGTGTGTGTGTGTTTGGGTGGATGTGGGTAGTCTATCCATCTAGATTTCCATTACTTAACAGAAAAATAGGCTATCCACATTACCAACTATTAGAACTCTTTTGGAAGGTCTATAAACTAACCAGCTTTCTACCCATTCATTTTTTAATTCTTCTGAGACTGGCACATTATAGATGATGTGGGTACTTAACCACTCTGGACTGAGATTTTCTATTCAGCTACTTTCTTATGATAGCCACCAAAGGTCACCTATAGGTCATTATCGACTCGTGACCAGAATTGCCTCCCCTTTAATGTATCTGGCATTGCTGTGAAGGCAGCGTTTGGGAAATGAGCGTTTTCTCTCCTGGGCTTTGTAAATTTTTAGAAAGTGAGAGAAACTTCAAAATGCAGAGGCATCATCACAAATAATCTCTCTCAGGAAGCCATGTTTGTGGCTTGCGCTTCTGTAAATACTCTGTCTTCACTGTATTCCTGCATCCATTTACTTATACAAAATTATGAAAAGGAAAATGTGTGCCTAAACCAGATTTTTACAGAATTGGATCATATTGATGTTTCAGGTACAGAATAAGGAAACGCTTGCTGAGCCTGTACTGATGGTGGTCTGTGCCAGACTTAGGCAAGCAGTGGAGAATGAAGACCTACGTGGCTGAAAAATGATCCTTAGTGATCTACGTTCAATATTATCTTGGGCCCTTCAGCTGAAGTGTTGCTTCTGAACATCTCTAATAAATTCAATGAGCTAGAAATTTATGCAGGTGTTTGTCCATTAGACGTGGATCGGGGTCTTGAATTATAGCCTGGTCTGACAGAATGGCATATGAAGCCATGATGCAATGTGTTCCTGTGTAAGTATCCTCAGACAAGCTGATGATACCAAGAAGCCTGTGTGGACCGCAAAGGGATTTCATCATTCCCATCTAATTAAATGGTAAATATAACGTATTCCAGTGGAATTCTGTTTTGCACGTTGTGGTTGATGCTGACCCTGTTAAGGAGGCCTTCATGCATAGTACCCTTGCTTAGATGTCATAACATGGGGAATATGTGTAACAATAACTCAGTCTAAAACTGACCAGAGTGACTCACAGGGATCATTGGACAGAGTACTGACCAGCTACTAACAGCTTCTTTGGTAAACGGTGTTTGATTATGAATTAATTGTGATAATTCAGACAATTATTTCAATAATTTTGTCTAGTTAACAGTAACAGAAGACATACTGTTTGCTAAATGCATTAACTGAAATTACAGTGGCTATTCAGACTATTTTCATCATTATACTTATTAGCATCTGCCCTTCCTATGTCTGTGGGCTCTTAAATGTTCTGTTCATTCTAAGTGTTGTCATTTCTGCTGGTATTACAGAAAAAAATTGAAATGTAGGCAGTTGTCAATGACACAAACATCTTCTGTCTTTTACACTGTCTGCTTCTTGAAAACAGTCAGTTCTGCATGTACAGGCTGAAACAAGGGAATTTAGCGATGTGACTCCTCCTTAACCTCAACAAAAGTTGTGTAGGTAATTCTTAATTTGAGGGCACAGTATTAACTCCTTATTGGCAATAGTAAGAAGTCACATACTTCCCTTGGCTTCGTTGAAAGTGCTCCTAATACCTCTTATTCATGTTAAATACAGAATTTAAACCCAAGTTGTTAGTGTTGTAGAAAGTTAATTTCTGTGGTTTAAAGTATAACCCTAACCATGAATTAGCCACCTAGATAAAGGATGCCAATTTATGAAGTATTTCTTGATGTTCAGAATTGCTCTGTGCCCAGCAGTTAACAAATGCAGGGAGTATTATGAAGACAAAGCAAATGGCTTTGGTGGTTCTGATCTCCAGCTGCTCAGAGAAGATCTCCTTGGTGTAAGATAGCTCTTGTAACCAGATGGAAGTATTTTATGTGCTTCTCATTTTGAACTCCCAGTTCACACACTGGTGGTCTGTAGACTCTGGGCTGAGGTCTGATTGATTATGCCGGGATTAATGGGGATTTACTCTTCCAAAACCATCACAGGTATGCCAGCTGTATGCCAGTGCACTGAAAAGTTGCGTTTGACCCTGTCTGTTTCATTGTTCCCTTCATTTCCCTACCAAATCTAAATTGTATAGGAGCAGACATTATTACTGTCTTCGGCAACCTTTATTATAGACAGCTGTCAATGGCAGACGAATGTTTTGGCTGGGCCTCTATTCTTTCAGTCAAGGAATAAGCATATAATAATGAGGATCTATCTTGTTATATGGGTACACTGACACAGAATTATAACATCTGTATATGGGCCACTGACAGTCTCCATGTCTCCCAGTATATTCTATTTTCTCTAGGCCAAGTTTATTGCTCTCATAATTAAGTCCAATCCTGAGGACTTAATGGAGTTGCACATTCTGAAAGTAGCAGCAAATACTGCTCCTGCTTAGCCAGGAGCCTGTGTCTGCTCGAGGTGCAGTTTCACCCCTTCCAAATGAAAGGTGGGTGACACAGGGCATAGCTTTAGGAGAAACTCAAATTGGTCACTTTTATCATTTGCTCCATCTCACATTAGGAATGCCTGAGTGACCTTTTGTTCACAGTAAGGCGTACACCCCTAATTTGCTAAATGGGATCGTGTTAATCATTGGATGACACCAAGTAATAACAGACTTCTATTGCTCCCAGGTAGAGGCGGATTAAGAGGAAGTTGAAGCTTTCCAGTGGTGAGGGCAGCAAAGTGTTGGGGTTGGTTGCCTGAGAGCTTCTGCAATTTCCATTTCTGGAGGATTTGGAGAACCTGCGGCAGATGAACTCACCTGCTAGGAATGGCAGAACCATGGCACTTCCTGCCTTGGGATCGGGGCATGTGCTGAATGACCTCCTAAAATCTGTTCCAGGCCAGTATTTTGCAATTCTGTAAGTCAGCAGTGAACTGGCACTGCTCTGAAATGGCAGAATAAACACAAGTCCAGTCTTAGCTTTAATTTGCCTGGTGTACTAAAAATGCTGCTGCTCTGTGGATTCGCATGTCCCTCATCCCCTTTCAACCTCTCAGGCTCCAAGCAGGAACTGAATTCACTATTTCCTGCCCAATAAACATGGTAGCTCATTACCTCAGTAGTTAATTTGTCCCACAATTAGTTCTCTTTAAAAAAACTAAAGGCTTCTTTCAAGTATCATATACCTTGCTTTGCCTTAAAGCGTGTTTGGCTGTATCAGATATTAAATGAATTGTGAGTATGTGCAACATTACATTGATTTTAATTGCCATGGAAAGCATTTCACTCACCTATTTTTAAGCAAATTAGCTACAGTTTCAAATTGTAGCCATTTATTCATCTCAGGTAGTTACACTTTAGTTAGCACTTTGGTGTCTGAATGTCTTAGGAAACAGAGCAAAAGATAAAAATAGTCTTCAGTTTTGTCTGTTGTTTTTTTCCTCTCTTCTGAGATCAAAAGGAATTCTTCCAGGGTCCATTTAAGTAAATAGAAACATTCTCATCCTTATAATAGGCTTTGGATCAGGTCACCAGAAAGGATAGACCTCTTTTTTTTCATACTCTTTAATTGAATGTATGACATATTTAATCCTGGCAGTATTCTTTATCTCTGTGAGAAGTCCTTTTAATTCTCTGTGTAAGAAAGTGTTCTGTGATGTGGGTACCTGATTTTATTGAAACTCACATGTCAGGAAAAAAAATTATTGCCTTCCTTGTCAAAACTGACAGTAATTACGAGGCCAAATATATAGCTGTGATTGACTTGTAAAACTAAATCTGTAATATTTCAACTTTGTAAGTTGACTTGTGCAGCTTTCAGGAAATATAACCCAGTATTTTCTTTGCAAACTGACATCTCTTTATCCATTTCTTTTATCATCTTTGTTTTTATTTGTGAGGGCAGGGACTAGACACCATTTATATGGAACATACTGGGTGGCGTTTAACAAGTCTGCTTCTGGGCAAAAATAGCTAAACGGCAGGCAAATGAAAGTCAGGAAGGTTTAAGCATTCGGTTCCTTTTATGTGCTCCTCTTCATGCATAATCTTTCAGCAATAAATACTGCATATTGATTACTTAATTGTAATGGAAACATACTTGGACAGGAACAACATTATAGACTATTTACTGCCTTAATTTTTAAAGAGTTTTTAATTTTTAAAAGGGATATTGCAGTAAATGCAGTGGTGTGCTCTTCTGTGCAGAACTTGATGTAGAAGGACTTCCTCATCAAGGCTGTCTTACTGAGAGCTCCTTCTGTTTCAGCTGCCTTCCTTTCTCTTACCTTTGTAAAACCAGAAAAATCTGTAATTGGTGTTTAGCCTCTCTTAGGTTGTGTGAAATTCACTTCAGATTGAACAAATGGTTTTAAATTTTATTAGCGAAAAAGCCCCCAAATACGGTTCTGTTGAGAATTTAGATTTATCCAGACTAAATTTTTTATATGCCTAAAAAAAAAAGAAACCCAAAACCAAAACATGTACAATAGTTTCCTGGTTAATAATGAACATTTCTGAGGACTTGTAGTGAAAATTGATCCTTCTTCGGCTGAAGGAAAAAAGATACCTAGACATCAAATAAATGTGCAAACCTATTGCTGGCTTAAAGACTTTCTAAAGGTGAACTAACAGCATTGCCAGAAAAAAGTAAAAGTGAAAAGAGGAAGATATATCTTAAATATGATGTAGTCATTTAGTTGGAGTGTAAAAAATAAATATAAGTGTGGAAGCAATAAAAATCAACAGCCACAAAGAGGCACTTGGAAGTGGCATCCACAAAGTTGTATATGGTTTCAAATGTACAATACCGGATTATTTTGGAAGAGAAAAGATTAAGTTTCCTTTACAGGAGAAAGTATTCTCCTTTTTACTTCAACATTTCTAGGCCGTTGGGTATTTGGATAATATCGCTGTTGGGCTTTTAATTTTTTTTCCTTTTTTTTTTTTTTTAATTTTTTTTTTTTTTTTATTTTTTTTTTAAAGCCAAGCCAGTGAAGCAAAGCCCGGGAAGTAGTAATTTCTTTGAATCTTAATGCAGTCTGTCTTTTTAATGAGCCTACTGCACTGCCCTGAAAACAGCTCTTTACAAATAAACATGCTGGAAGTGATTTAGCCACAATGTCCAGACTGTGTAAACATCTAATTATTACAATAAAATTGTCAATAAATATACATTACTGCTCCCTTTTCAAACGTTAACCAACTTTCTCTTTGCTTGATAAAAAGGTATAAATTGTATTTTTATGTCTCAGTGGGTTTTGTTTTCATTACCCTGCTTGCTGCTCTCCAGACAAAAGAACGCAGCCTAATGTCTGAGTTATTCCTGGATGGTGAAAACTCCTACAGTTGTTTATTAACATAAAGTGCAATGTTTTCTTTCACAACAAAATGAACTCAGAGCTTCCACAATCTGATGTTTAGTCACAGCATCTTTCTGCCTCCCCAACCCCCCCAAAAAAGGCTATAAACCCTGTTACTTCAGTTGTTGTAACTGTGGGATGGGTGCACACTTAAAACGCACTGGTGAGCGGGAGGAAAGAACATAATGGTGCATTATGATAAGAACATAATGCTGCATTAGAACTGAAAAAGGAGATAGGAAACCAGAGTAATTTGCTTAAAAATACGAAGTTCTGCTTTCAGAAATACGGCATGGTGTTGACCATCAGTGTGGCATCAGCTCCCCCCCTGCTTCCCCATACGTAGCCCCTTTTCACATTTCTTATATAACTGGAACATTACCATTAGAAAAGCAGAGCGATACTGAATCCTAATGAGGTCTGGCCTATATGCTCCGGCAGGAGAAGAATGAGGATAATTCATTTGTATGCCGTGAAGCATTCACAACTCCATGAGTATCCCCGTGGCTTCAGCTTGTGGTGCTGATCATCTGTTCCTACTTTAGGGGGTTTCATGGCTCCGAGCAGCATCTGAGCTGGGGAAAAAATAGTTAACCGCTTTACTGCTAGCTTTTGTTATATAATGACAATTTAATACGGTGGCTATTTTTTTGTTAACCTGCTTTAAAAAGGTCTTTCAAATGGTTAAATTAATCTTCTGATTAGCTGTGCCTGCCAGGTAAAATATAAGGAGGAAAATGATGTGGAACACAGCAGTGTAAAATGCGTTAGCCAGCCTCCGTAAACATGTCTATTTTAAATAATCAGTGTAATGACAGGCAGCCATTTGCTCAGAAAATATTTTTTTTGAATACTTTTTATTCTATTTTGCTCCCTGTGTTCACACTGCTTTTTTAGCCTCTTTTTTAAACACTGAAGATACACAGCAGAGTGACACGTTATTTAAAACAGAAAAGCAGAAATATTTACCAAAATCAAGGTATAAAGGATTCGTGCAAATTGCCATGTAAAATGGTCTGCACAAAAAGGCATCGGGGAAGAGAGTGAAGGCTGTGCCAAACAGATGGCACACCCTGCTGTGTTTTTGATTGAAAAAGAAAGGTAACATTTGCAGCCACGTCAAAGAGACAGTGATCAGCTAAACAAATTGGTCTCCGAAGTACACCATTGCTGGAGCAAACCCTGCTGCAGGGTACAAGCGAGGTTGTATTTCACAATAATGCCGTGTACGCATCGTGGCTTTCCGAAGTGAAGGGAGATGTCCCCTTTTCATCTCTCCAAGGCGAGCAAAAGCCTTTGTTGAGATAGGCTGCAATGTACTCTGCAAAAGCGGCAGAGAAACACAGACAATAAATGGTGTCTTCCTTTTTTTTTTTTTCCCTTGGTCATCTCCAAATTATATTCAGGGACAGCCCAGCAGGTTTTCCATTTGGTGTATCAGGTGTCCAGGGCTCGCACTGAATAAAATTGTGATGTGTTTTAAAAGAAATGGGAAGGCGATGCCAAATAATCTGCACAAAGGTGCAGTTGGAGGAGGAGGAGGAGGAGGCTGTAGCCAGAGCAGCCCTCCTTGTGCCTGCATGCTGCCCACAATGCAAACATCAAATGTGGCAGAGGAAGGGTGCGCGGGGGGCTTCCCGCCTCTCTTTTCTTTTTTTTGGGCTCATCTCAGCTGGCAGCCTTATTCCGCCTCAGTAAAGACAAGGTACAGAAATGTCCTTTGGGTGACATTCAAAACTCGATATAAATCCTCTGCTTTATGAGACTGCAGTGCAATAAATTACTTAGCCTAATTGTAGATGTAATGAATTACCATAATTAGTCATGGGCTACATTAAATTAATCAGCATGGTACATTATTTTGCTAAATTACATCTTTGCCTTCCAAAGCCACCAGTGCAGCAATCAGTGTTTCTTGCAAGAGGGGAATGATGCTGTAATGAGAAGCCTTTCTGCTCCTAGAATAGTGACAGGATATGAATTTTGATGGGAGACAGAAAGATTTGGAGATGCTGGAGCCTAAACTTGTGCCTGAAGTGTCTTCCATTGTTAATGATGCTGCAGTCCTCCTGCAGGGGAGCAGTGGGCTGTAGCTTGTGAAGGTTGTGGACGATTCTCCTCACAGGGGAAGAAAAACACTTAGCTTGTGCTTTAAGGCAAATAATATCGCTGATACAACAAGTCACAAAGCAGTGGGGTGGCAGAGAGATAATGTCTATGGAAATATTAATAGATTTAGAATGTTCTTTTACATTGGTTGATGAGATTTATAGTTACCAGGTATTTTTTTATTGTTATTATTCATACCATTTGGATCTGAGTTAAAACCTGTAGCTATTTCTGTTTTTTACTTAAACCTCCAGCTGTTCAGAATCTTGCTGTTGCTTCTCAGTGAATAAGTCTGGAAGCAAAGCATACTTGAGCTGAATATTATTCACTATTCAGCAAAATGTTGTTGGGAGAGCTCCAGAGTCCCACCTGAACACACATGCTCTGTTTAGATTTTGATTTGGTGGCTTATAAGTATATAAAGACTATTATTTGGCTTGATGAATGATAGAGTTTGTATTTCAGATGCATGAATCCTGATTATTTCAGGCATATTTCTGAAGTATAAAATGTTTTTTCTGTTTGTTTGTTTGGGCTTCTTTATTTATTTCCACCACACAAACACACACACACACCCCAAATACTCTCTTTACAAGATCTGTCACTTTATTACTTTTACGCTTTGGAACAAGTTTGCTTACATATTTACTTATGCTCATGATGACAGCAGATGACAATTCATGACAGAGATTCATGGCATTGTCCTGCAATAAGGTTAATTATCCTGGACTTGAAATGAAGGATGCTGTTGTATTGCTGTTGTTTTGTTTCCTAGAGTGACAGTGTTTGTGAGCTTCCAGTTTAAAAGATGCATGTGTCGCCTAACTGCCCATCTGTGTAATGAAATTAGGCTAGGATTTTTGTAGCATTCCTTGCTGGTTTTGCCATCCACCTGCCTGCCTTGACCAATGATGAGGAATAAACCAGGCAGTTTGAAATGCAGACTACGGGAACGGGGAATGGGAAAAATAGACAATGGAGGCAGTGCTGATCAGAGCGCAGCTCCTTATCCTGCAAATCTGAGCTAAATCTTCGAGCGTGGTTAGGAGAAAGGGACTCAAATAAAGCATGGTCACATCTGCAGGGAAAAATGCATAGGGATGCAGAAAAGCCCTGTTTGTAATTTGTGTTTTTGTCCTGGTGGGAACCTATTTAATTAGTGCAAGGAGGTATTGAATTTTAGCTTATCATGCATATTGTTTTCCAGCTGTACAGAAGATTGCCAAGTTTCTAATGACCTGACCCTACTCTGTAAATCAGCAGTAAATTGCGGCATTTACACTGAGCAAAGGCAAAGGGCTCATTCTGTTGGGTTTGCGCTGTCACAGGAACCTGGGCTAAGGGATTAATGGTCTGATGTTAAACATCTGTCCCCTGTCTTTGGGGGGACGTAAACACACAAAGAGGGAATCTAATGCCATCTACTAAAAGATCTTCAATGAGAGGGAGCCCTTGCTAACATTTCCATCCAGTGGCATCACAGACGCATTGCCTCTTTATGCTAAAGCCCCACAGCACTAAGGGCCCTATAAATAGTCTCCATGTGACAGTTCAGAGAAGAAGAGAGGTTTCCTCTAGACATTAGTTGTGCTAAAAGATTCATCATTACCTGCAGTCATGAAATAAATCTTTGATACTTATAACTATAATATCCATGCTCTACGTTTTATTGCAGATATAGGTAGACAGTCATTATTTCTGACACTTTCTCAGCATTACAAGGAGTACTCTAGGGGAGCAGCTAGTGTACAGTCTTACAGAAATAGATTGATATAACCACATGGAAACCAGTTACTTGCAGTCAATATAATATTCCCTTAATGATGTTAAACAGCCGCGCAGATTCCAAGTTTAATGTAAAAATCCCATCTTCAAACAATCACAGTTGTCTACAAATTAAGTTGCCAGAAGGGAAATTTATTTTTTCATCATATATTAGTTCTTGAGAAATAAACTACTTGGAGCAGAATAATTTTTTTTTTTAATTTTTTTAATAATATGACAGTTTGTTAATATTTAGGAGACATTAAAACAAGACAATGGTCAACAACAATCTCTTTACAGCACTTGCAGGAGATGGGAAGCATAGCATACTGTGGAGCAGAGTACTGAAGCACTCTGTGTGATGGTTGCATAGTAGATCCTATCAATCACCACACAAATTCAGTGGACATTTACACAGCAAGCAACTTCCCATATAGAAAAGAAGCTAAAGCTGGTTTAAGACCAATAAAGAGAAAGTAACTATTTTGTTTACCAGCACTCTTATGAGAGTTAAGTGACACAATTGTATTCCCACCTCACATGTAAAAGCACACAGGTTTTAAACACTTGGCTGTACTTTTGTACCTGGGTTTCCTAAATCCTACCCTTGTCCCATCAGCAGCTCAGTCCTTGCTGAGATGTTTTACTGGTGACTGACCTCCAAACCCAGGGTATTTGTGCATCTCGGGCTTGCTGGGATTAATTCTTGACCAAGGGGAGAGGCAGTGCGTGCTGGCAGGGCTGCATGGGACCAGCATGCTGGGTGCTGGAGGGGCTGTCACTGAACTGCAGGACATTTGAGTGACATGCCAGTGGCACAGATGCTCCAGCACTTTGATGGCCAGACTGACTGGCACCTGAGAGAGCCAGACTGAATTTTTGGTCTGCCTCTTGCATGCAAAGTTTCAAAGGCGAATAGGCACTTCTGGAACAAACTGTCACCAACTTGCAATGAGGCTTTTTTTCTTTTTTATTATTCTTTTTTTCTCTTTAATATCATTATTGGTGGACTCCATGCAACAGTGGGCATTCTAGGTTGTCAGTTCATTTTTTAATGTTTCTAAGACTGTGGGTGGTATTCTGCTTATACTGGGTAAGGGCCTCATGATGTGTACCAGAAGCTGATCTGGGGACCTGTTCTATTGTTCAGCCTCCATAGACAGGTGCTTTAAAGCCTGTTGCTTTGCGTGCTCAGACCTGTGAGCTTAAGATTCAGAAGAGCTGTACCAAGTCACCAGCACTTTCCTGATATCAACACCATTTGACAACCTTATGCATCTTTCACTGAAGTGTGTTTGAATGATGCTGGGCTTTCATTCTTAGGCCATCGAAGCTAAGCACTCATATGTGTTAATATCTTGCTGGTAGGTGGAGAGATTAATTTTACAAAACATTTGCTCTGGCTCCTGAGGAACATTTCAAAATTCTTTTGAGAGCTCAAGAAGTGGCAGTGATGAGAACACCTGCAGCAGCAGGAGGTTCGTGGGACTACCCCCGTCCCCTAATTCATAACCTCTGAGGATGAACTGGACTACTGGTTCTTTGGGAGAGGAGGAGACAGAAATATCAAAACAAGGTTTCTTGCCTTGTCCTTGGGCTTGAGCAATATTGCTGATTGGCTAGCTGTTATTTTTTAATACTGGATGGCCAGAGTCCAAGTAAACGTTGTGATGACCTCAACGATGCAGCATGGTTCATGGCCTCAAGGTCCGCGGGAGGGTAGCAGCCTGCCAGCCCCCTGTACATCATTTGCAGGTTGCTGTTTCTGACAGGCTGGTGTTAGTTATTGTAAATGAGTGGCACTGCCTATAACTCACTTTCACATCTCACCTTGCGGGCATCAGAAGAGCTGCGGGTACATGCTCGTCTTGCACAAAGGCATCCCCATAGGCACGTGCCCACCTACACTCACCTGCAAAGTGCTTGTCACCGCCTTGACTTACCTCGTTGTGATTGACGATAATTAGGTTTCAGCTGCCTTCTGATGCAGAAATGCACACCACCACAGTGTGGCCAATTCTGCTCCCGCAGTCGTGCCTCTGAAAGGCTATTGATTCACGCTTTTACATTTTTAAAAGGTCAGGGCAATATTTCTACCTGAATTGTGCTAAGTGAAAATAGTTTGCAGAGGTAATACGGTTCCTGCTCACTTGCAGTGTAAACAAAAGCCAGTGGGTTTTTATTATTGTTTTTAGTATATTTTAATTGTATTTATTTGCCGCACCCTCAGGTTGTACCAATGAACCATTTGTAAAGTTGTAAGGAAAGTGACCTTCAACTCTTGGTTCTGTGCAGAGATATATGTTTTTTTTCTATTATGTAAGGTGTGCTGGAAGTGCTTATCATAATATGGTGCTCACATTAAAAATCAAAAGCATAAGAATAAAAATAGCCTTTTCTCTCTTGTCCTGGCATATATCTGTCCATTTTAATAAGACAAAAATATCTACATCTCTATGACTGTAGTGTTAAATGTGCTTACTTATTGTAAAATATCATTGTACTTAAACAAACAGCCTTCTCTGGCTTGACTGGGAGCAGACTGTTCCCAGTAGTTCTTTTGACTAACAGGCTAGGATACATAGTTACTGCAGCCCAAGTGCCTTGGAAAGATGACAGGAAGCTATGGGTGCTATAGCATAAATTTTTTCAATAGCTGTACTGCAATTAGTGACTTTGTATTCTGTCTACTTTACACGACTTACAAGCACGGCTAAACTCACGAAGGAGAAAGAGAAGGTAAGACTTTATGCACAGAATGAGCCTCCATATCTTCCTATAGTTTCTTTTTTTCCTATGTTTCATTTGTTTAAAATGGTTTTACTGTGTCAGTCATGTACATCAATAGAGCTCTTAGGTTTTCTACCAGCACAGCTTCATGCCTCTGCACAGAGCTACTGAAGAGCAGATCTGAACGTTCCCATCCTACATCATGGGCTTTGCCAGCGTGATGTCCTGTGTCTGAGAGCACATGGAAAAGGATTTTCCTCCTAATCGTCTTTAGCATTAATGGTTACGTATGTAGAGATGAAAGCTTAAATGTACTATGTTCCCATGTGCCTCTATTCAGTCCCACTTCAGTTGCCATAATTCACTCCACGATTGATTGTTAATTTACTTTAATACATGTGTCTGTAGCAAGTGGAGCTGATAAATAGTAAGAAAGTATGTGATAGGCTATCTAACCTTCTTCATATAGATGAAACACTGCAGAGATGAAATCCATTCATGGTCCCTGAACACAATGCTGAATTCTGGTTTTCCATTCACAGTGTTGTAAATTTGTCAGCCTAATGGGACACTTTGTAAGGCATTTTCCTTTTTAAGTGCTTTAATGGGAGCAGGTATTACATTGATCCAAAATCTAGCCTTACATTTCATATGGTGGAGTCTGGAATTGTGTAGTTAGCTGCATAAAAGTTAAGTGGCATTTTGATCTTACCTTTATTTTAACTTGAATTTTGCCAACTTAATGCCTAGCCTACCATTTATATGTGGAATAAAACCAGCACATGGTTTGGCCACCAAATTCCAACATCGCACTGTATTTTCATCCAGTATAAATACAAGTGGAGGTGCTAAGTAGACAGAGCATCCAGTCAAACTTGGATCATTTTTCTATCTTCCCCTGAAGTGGGAGGGATGTGGCAGTGGGTATGACATAGCCGCACTAGGATAGATCCAATGCCCATTGAGGCCAGTAACCTGGTTTTTGATAACTGAGACATTGTCCGAATGATATCTGTGCAGATATCCAGTGATACTTCCCTAAAATATTCCATGGCACCCACTAATTTGCAGGTCAAGTACTTCTTAAGCAGAAGTGATGTCTCTATATTTAGTACTACTGATGGATTTTTCTTCCCTGAAAGGATAAAGTGAACTCAGTCAGTATGATGGGTGGCAAACTTTGGAAACAGTTCACAATGTGAACATTTATGATCGATCTTATGAGCTCTTGAATGTTGGAGGTTTGGCATGAATTGGGCTGATACTAGGTTTGATATGGCTGCAGCCATACACCAGCCAGAAAAATTTGTGTTTAAAGGCCAAAAGGCATATGGGTACCTGCCAAAAATGGCCAGTCAGTAAATGTCTAGCTCTGAGAAAGACGTGGAAATGCTGAGATCCAGTCAGGCTCTGAAATACACCTTTTGCTGAGCTGAATCGTGATGCAGTGAACATGACATCTGCCTTGCACATAAGCATCATTTTGACATGTTATATGTCAGGACTTTTACTGCTGCCCAAATAAAAGTTACCTCTGATTTCTTCAGCCTCTCAGTATTTTTCCTGATTTAGGAAGAGGAGCATTTTCCCTAAAACTGTCTAAAGCAGTAAAAGTGAAATATTCTGGGAAATGCTGATTTATGGGACAGTGGCACAAGATGAAGACTTATAAAGTCAGTAAACATGAGAGCCTTCCAAGGAACCTGACAAATCCCACCCACAAAACAAACTCCCTGAGAGTGCAGAGAGTCACGGGATCCCCCTGAATCATAAAATGCCTTTTGTTAGCCCATGTGATTGTGTGTCACCTACAAGCCTGGGACTGACAGTGTAGAGCTCAGTCAATGTACCCACGGCCCTGAACACATACTAATGTGTGCTGCTGTAGCTCAGTGCTTATAGCCCAGGCTTTCCCTGCCCCTTTGTGTTACATCTACGTGCTAGGCTTCCTCTGAGAAGGACTGCTTTTGTTCCAACAAAAGGTATCAATGTGTGACATTGTTTATAATGGGGAGAGAAAGTCATCATCAGAAATCTTTTCTGTACCATATAACCTTTGAGATTTATCACTACTTGGATTTCTCTGAGGGTTGACAGTAAGGTGACAGAATGAGCTGTCTCATGATTTCTTTTTTTTTGTTTATTGTTCCCCATGTATGAAAAGGCTCTATAAATAATAATCACCAGTGCAAGCCAGTACAGTTGTTAAAGACACTTGACCTGCTGGCTATAACTGTCTTTGGAAGTGGTGTTTTTCTCCCTGGTTAATAGAGGGGCACTGGTGCTGCCAGAAGAAAGACAGCAGAAGTTTGGAGCATGTTGGTTGTGTACTTGGTGAACTTCTGCTGCAGAGAAATGTCAAGGTCAGAACATGATTGAAGAACCTTCTTCCTCTCTTGAAGTCGCTGTTCCTGTATGATATTGTTTTCCACTGTTAGAAGTTCTCTTAAAAATGAGGTTGAGATCCCTAAAGAAATTGCTTCAATCAGCAACAGTGCTTAATGACTGTTAATGGGAAGTGGAGATAGGATAGTAAGTGTTACTTTGATTAATAAGAGAACTGCAGAGAATTTAAATTGTGCCACTGATGGATTATTTTCTTCAAGCTTGATAAGCGCTTCTCATTTGTTCTTAAATTTGGTCAATACTGTTAAAGACAGCAAAATGAAGTATAATTAATTCTATTACTGCTACTCAGACCCAGTGTTACTGGGAAGCAGATTGTGATGCAGACAACAATGTTAGCTAACCCTTCTGACAGGTTTATCATATGAGGACCTGTCAGTGTTCAAAAGTAGAGAACCTTTTCTCCTCTGTGGTTAGAAACTGCCCAGCACTAGTTGCCTTTCTCAGCATATGTTGGTTTATTTGAATCTGCCACAGAAATATTTGCAGTAAAGAAAGCAGCTCATTCTGAAGTGGGCAAAACCAAACAGCTCCAGCTTATTCCTCACCTGATAGATAGAGATATTGTAATTTGATTTTATCACTGCAGACACTGACTTTGCAGTATTAGCACTTACATTAACAGCTTTGTTGAGTTCAGTATTGCAGTATAAGGCCCTACAAAAATGTAGGACATTAGTGGGCTTGGAAGGAAGGGGTGAGATGAGTTGTTTTCCGCTCCAAGATAATACAACATTATAATACAACATTTTATTTGCAGACCTTGTGTCTTGTAAATTTAACCCCTCTACATGCTGTTAGCACAGAGACTGAGACATTTATTACAATACTATTTTCCCAAAGATATTTTCTGTTTCATAATTATATGTGTTTCTTAGTAGTCTTGAAGTTAAACATGTGTATACCCTATGGGTTAATATGGCCTGTGTAATAATTAATAATAATATTATAGCAGCACCTAACGTTAAGTCTTCCCTCAAGGAGAGCACCCACATGTGTTTAAATGCTGTCCTGAAGGAAGCTTTCCTTCACTTGGAGCAGTGAGTCGCTGACATCTGCAGAGGTCTCTAGTTATGTGTACTTGCACATCTCACATCTCCTGCCACAGCAGGAAGTGATCCTACTGAGGGTGGGATGCACTAATCCAATACAGCTATTCTGTAAAAAGATAACATAGACTCCATGCTGCTGTACATATAAATTATCACTATGCTTTTAAACAAACCTATTTGCATGATACAAAGAGTAGTGAAAATACACTGAGAAATCCAGATTATTCAGAGGCCTTTATGCCAGTTCTGAAATCAGATTTTAGCAAAAGGTGATCAGCAGCTCATCCATTCTGTCATCTCGGAAGAAATCCAGGCAGTGTGCAAAGGAACAGGGAAACTATTTTGCAGTTTCATTAGTGGTAGCTGCAATTACCAATTAATTTAACAGTCTCTGCCTACTTCAAAGTCCATGCTTCTCCAATTCAGACTGCAGAAAGTCATTGTGTGAGTTATTTCAAATTAATTTGAAACTAGAGTGTGTTGGCTAATAGTATAGTTATAAAATCAGTGAAGGTCTAATTCTGTTATTAAAAATGTAAAGCTTATGTATTATGAATAAAAAGCTCATTCTTTTCCAAGGATATTCCATAAACATATTTTCTAAAAGTATTGGAAACACGAAAAATGTATTTCAGGCATGAATTTGGGTGCAATGGCCTGTACTCTAGAGTGCAAAAATATGCTAAAAGCCTCAGGTGGAAGGTTATGTTTAAAATACAGAAGCAGAGAATAAAAAATGGTGACAACTCAGTTGCCTCTGAAAGTCCCTGTTTATAGTTCTGCTGGCATTTGTGCAGGAAGAGGAGCAACTGAACATCTTTCGTTCACTTGCCTTGTTTGCAAATGCTTGAGGGTGGCTTATAGGATGTGTGGTGGCCTACTGAATTGTTCCTTCATTGATACTTTCTTGCAGATAACCAGGGTAAACATAGACCCTAATTACTAGACACTTTTCAATTCTCCAGGAAAGAATGTAAAGGGTGTCATAATTTTGGCAAGTAAAAAGTTGGCACCCAGAATATAAAGAATACCAGAGTATTGATGAATTGCTCTTAATGCAGCTGCAGAGGAGTGTGTGTGTATCCAGTATATGCAATGAATTTATACATTTTTAGCAGGAGACTTTTAGATTAAACTAGAAACCTTGTATGTCACTGTTCTTTCTGCAGAGGACCATTTATCTAGGTGGGCCAGCAACTTTTGGGAAGATGGCAGCTGGCATCCCATATTGCCTCTAGTGCACCAAAGACAAAATAACTTTAAATCTTATGTATTATCTCTGCATAACTAACCAGAGATTTGGAGGCCAAATAAACCTTTCTTTCTCCTCAATTTTTCTGTTACTCTATTTTAGTGTCTGTCAGCTTGATACAAAACCCCATGTGTGTCTGTAGGTGTGTATATTTGTTTGTTGCCACTGTTTTATTATGCAGCACAATGGAAATTCTGCAGGATAACTTGTTTGCAAAGTTGATTCACGGTAGAAGAAAGGTAGATCCTATATTCCCCTTTACAACAACTATCCTCCAGAATTAAGGGCTATATATTTGAAGGATTGTGGTGCTGTAAATGTACTTTTCTGAAGATACTTTAATAGTGTCTGGTTTGCCATAAACTAAGGCTTCAATAATGAAAGAGCGTCCTGCATGTACCAAGAGTCCTGATTAAGAGAGGAGTACAGTTTGTTACAGTTGTGTGGGTACTTGGCTATCATATAAGTTTATTAAATCATATAAAATTTCAATTTACACCATAATATTCTATAAAAGATGAAGCACACAAAACTACTAAGTATGTCAGTTTCTTTCACGTATGAATTGTATCGTTGGTTGTGTTAAAGCTGCCATTTTGAGAAGCAAGATTACTTATGCTAGAATAGTAATTTCCTGTCTCAGTTAAATTTTGTAGACGTTAATTACAGATTGAAATAAAATGAATGTGGTACAAAGGCTGGTAAAATGACAATATAATATTGTATATTGTTGGGAAGGGAAGAATATATGTCTTTATATAGTACATACACATATACTTATAGTTGAGTCTCTGTTCATTGTGAATATAGTTTCTTGGAAACCAAGTGACACTGTCCTGGTATACTGTGTTTGGGCTTTGCTCTGTTTCAGGGAGGTGGAGTTACTTGTTTTTAGACCTTGTTTTACATAGTATTTCTCTTTCGCATAATGTATTATAATGCCTTTCATACTGTTTGCAAAGTGAAGATGCAAAATCAACCAAAGTTCAGTTTTCTCATTGGAACAAAATCTTGGTCTTTAACTGCATGCTTCGGAGAGTTCTCAGTTAAAGATAATGGTATCCCAGTTTGGTTTATCTTGTTTCAGCCTACCCAAGCTTTAGGATATCATTACTTATTTCGTCATAGCTTATTCTTATTTCATTCATTTGAAGAATATTCAGGGCATGGCCAAAGCTTGTGTTACTGAACCGTAATACAAATTGTTCAGGTGGAGTTGTACTTGTAGATTTTGCACTATGAAGAAGAAAATGTCTTTATTCTTTTTTTGCCAGAGGTCCAATATGAGCTACAACCTTTCCTGTCTGCTCCTTGCTGGCTTCTATTGTCATTTTATTTTACTATCACATGCAATACTTGCCAGAAGTAGCCTATTAATACAGTGAGTGAGGTGAGTGGTGTCCTGCAAAAGCACAGTCAAAAATTGGGAAAGGAGTAAAGCATCCTCTTTTAAGTAAAAATGAGTTTAAATAAACAGAGAGGGTGAAAGTTCATGAAAAGCATATTCAGAAATGCTATTTGGAGGTTGTCAGCAGAGTTGGAGATGACATTTTTCTTTACTTAAGATGCTTTCAGAAGAGTTCTGGCTTCTGTTGGGTTGGAGCACTAGAGCCAGAGAAGATGACAGAGAATACATAGCCATGAAGAAGATACGGTCAAAATTTCAAGAGCAATTGGGTGTTTTTGCTCTCATGCAGCCAGAATTCAGCAGCCAGGAGAAACTACAGAGCGGCTGAAGTTCCTCTCCCCCTCACATGGGCTCATGTGTGCAGCCCCTTTCTGCAAGTCCTTTCTTTTGCCTTGTTCTGGTAGCACCATCGTTTATTTGGATGAAAATTGGGGCTTTGTCTCAGTGCTCCTTAAGATTTTACAGCCCTTGAAGTCCTGCATGCATCCAGAGAGCAAATTGTGACTGTGAGCAATGGGGAAGAAAACTGAAGAGGGAACGGGAAACAGAAATCTCTGTCTTCTGGACTTGGCATAGTCTCTCTTGCAGGGATAGGTAACTATTTCCTTGTTGCTTTATTGCCAGTCCTGCCCTGCTGTGTGTCAAATTCACAGCCACAGTGTAAAACACTCAAGCCTTGTAATGCTGTTAAACTAATGAGGGTACAGTGGATTAGCTCAGGTTACATAACACAGTTTCCAAAGGTCTTTGCATGTTGTTTATGGCTTGTACTTCATAAAGGATATCTCTTTCTCTATAGCCTGACTGTAGCTCACCACCATTTTGGAGCAGGCTTGAGAATGTTATCACAATTGGCTTGCTAGGTGAAAGGCTTTTCTTTTTAGCTTTTAATAGAGCAAAAGTGACTCTAAATTTGTTAATATTCTTTAGGTTATATAGGACAAATTACAGATAAGTGAATAAGTAATGAAATTTGTAATGAGAATTTCTCAAGTATGAAATGTTGGCGCAAATTAATTGCAGGATTTTATGGCTATTATAGTTTATATCATAAATGCAAAAATGACTAGGGCTTTTTAATTACAGTAGGAAAACACTAAATTTTTATGGAGTGCTATTTTGTTAAAGAGGTACTTTAAGCATAAAAAGCAAATGCCATCCATAACAGCAAGCCCAGATATCTGTGCCACATCAAATAAATATGCTATTGCTATGAAATTGTTCCTCAGATACCGTAACTGACACAAAGACTAATGAGAAGTCTCTTTTCACACCTTTAGTTTACTATGTCTTTTTCTCTTGGTCATTCTTTTTCTCAATTACCGTGTGTTTGCAGAGAGGCACAGCAAATCCCTTGGAAAAATATATAGGGCTTTTTCACTTACCCTTAAAAGCAGCACTGTGAATAGCAGAATGTTGGTTTCTCAGTAGAAGTTAATATTATTGTGGAGGGGAGGAGGTTGGATGGCTGGATGCTAATTCTTATTAAATATTTGATGTGTAGAGAAATCTAACACAGTGGAAACTCAAAGAAATCTCATTACTTGGTGGAACACGTTGCATACTAAGATAGAGATGGCTCAGACTCGAAAACTAACAGGCAGATTTAGTAAGGAAGCACATCTGAAGCAATGTCCTGCTGTTCTTTTCCATTAAAATAAGAAATCTCCATATCGTTTGCTACCCTGTTTATCTAGACATTTCTCAGAGCCAAGAATATGTTTTTAAAATGTCACTGCATGCTCTATTCCTCCCTGATACTGCTTTCCCTCTCCTCTCCTTGCACAGCTGCTCTCAGAGCTGGCTGGCCGGCCAGCAGTAGGTACCGCAGATCTTCCTCCGCTTGTGCGTAGCTCCGAGGGTCCCCTTGAGCCATTCCTTCTCCAGCCAATAAATATGTTCCACACCGAGGCTGATGGTTTTGCTTAAGCACATGAGACTGCAAACTCACATCCTTTTTCGGTGCCTCCTCAAACACACACTGTGTCACAGACTGCTTCCCCAGTTAAAGTCTCTAATCCATCACTCACAATTCCTTAAGGGGATTAATTAATTTTGAAAATGGTTGTGTTTCTAGGTATGCTAAATGTCCTCCCTCAAGGACAAATCCTCATGTCTCCATTTGCACATCTCTCTTGATTTCTCTTATTGGAGTGGCTGGTGTTATGCCTTGTATTATGCAATCCCAAAACCATGCTTGTGAGGAATTGCAAATGAACTGATCATCAGAGAGCTTGCTCTTAATTAACTGGTATCCTTTTTCTGAAGGTGAGTCTCACTGGAGTGTAGGCAGCATGCAAATATGCTATCATTGCATCCAGGGGTAGGTAAGAAAGCTTGGAGAAAACAAGCTCTGACAGGGTGCTGGGCTGGGATGTATGAGTGCTGGGTTTCGCCTTCAACTCTGGCACTGCTTGTTGGACTAATGTGTGCTTTTTGATCTCATAACTGCAGGTTTTCAATGTGACTTGCTTTATTCCAGTTACGATAGAAATGGTGGCATAGAGGCTGGCTATCAGTATGCTTTTCTCCCTGAGACAGTTATGCTCAGAAGTCCTCTCCCATGGCTAGATAACCATGCTGCTCATACAGCGCTCATTGGTTGAAGGATGGTAGCTCCTAGCTGCTCTTGAGTAACATTTCCTTTGCCAGATCAAGGCTTTGACTTGAGTTTTTTGTTCATCCTTCTCCCTTCTAGGCTGAGAAATCTGTTACCAGGAACAACCAAACAAGTCTCAATTTTGCATTTGGAGTATCACTGGGGTGGGAAGCTGAGATCTAGTTATGTGAGTTTAACTTAGTGAAAATTGGGCAACAAAATGTCCCCAAGAGAGGGGTGAGCATCTGGATCCTAATCCACGCAAATTTACAGGGATTTCTGTACAGTCACCTTTGATACAGAAGAGCATTCCCATGCCTCTGTGGTCATGCACAATCAATCATTCAGATGGCCATTGGTCTGCTGGTGCTCTGGCCTGACCAGTTGTGCTGGGCCTGTACAGACAGGATTGTTCCAGCTGATTCTTGTCCTACAGCCCATTTCTGTGAACTGCACAGGACCTACAGTCTCTGATAATCCCTTCTATGCTATTTCCACGGTGTGGAGGGGTAAAATGCTGCACATCCTATTTCTCCTGCCTTATCCAGTCTTTTTCCTTCACTCTTCTTTCAAGGCCTGGTGAGAATCTCCCAAACTTGCTTATTTTTTGCCTGTGAAAACAAGTCAATATTATTTAATTCTCACCCCAAAGTTATTTGACTGTGGTGTGAGCCACATGTGATACCACAATCCAGTAAGACCCTGCTATAATAGGGCTAGGATGAATCTAGAGAATAAAATAAACAAGCACTGTGAACACAACTAAACAAAAAGCCACACCCAGATTACCTTTACGTTTGTATTACCTGAAACATGTGCCTTATCAGCCAGCTCCTGAAGCTTCATGAGCCAGCTCCTGAAGGAGCTCCTTGCTCCTTTCCATACGAATACAAGAAAAGAATAAAAATTCCTGGCAAATTACATGAAAATAGGAAGAAGAGATGGCTGCTGAAATGCTTTCATTGTAAATGAAGGGCTTTATGTTTACACAAAAATCACTCTTGGAAAAAAGTAATTTTGCTAATGAGATATTCCCATATCTCCTGGGGAGCTTTTCATTGCTAAGGCACTGTTTCAGATCCGGCACAATTCTACAATAAAAAGCGGTAACGAGTAGCCCAAAGGAGTTAGTGGTGGAGCTAGCTCTCCCATAGCAAGGTCTGCACAGCACACCCACCACATCAGGCTTCAGTGACGCAGAGTGTCAAAATGACGAGTGGTGTTACATAAGCAGGTCAAACCACATGAAGTGTGAGCTCAGTGCTCACCCATGGAAATGAGGTGCTATTAAAGAAAGCCTATGTTGAGTACTTATCTCTCATATCTAAGGTAACTGGACCTGTTGCTAACCAGGGAGCTGACATGTCCCAAAGCCCTCTAATTGCCACCAGATTGTCCTCAGGAGTCCTGGGATCACCCAGATGCTTGTAAGAGGCTAGATGCCCTGCTAGATACCAGAACTACAGTGGATGAGTCTGTTGACTTGCAGATGTATTGCAATGCACTGCAAGAAGTGAGCATTTCTTAAAATTTTAAGTACGGCAATCCTAACCTCAGGCTGGCTTGATTTGCTTGCTTTGGATGCCTTTGCCAGTGCAAAGCCTTAAACCTTTAACTTGCTCCCTGATCCCTTTCCCTGGTCAACCTTGGAAGGCCATATTAGAGAAAGACTAAATAGGCTTGATCACTCAGCAGTGGTGCTCCAATACAGGTTTTGAGTGCATTGAAAAGGCAAACATTTGTTCTGCTGCTGCCTTGCTGAACTGTTCTGTGGAGAACCCTCTCAACCCAGCTACTGGTGCCTTTCATGGGTACCAATTAAGTTTTTTGTACAATGTTTTATAACTATACTCTACAGACTTGCACATAATTCCTCTGCTACTTTAACTACTTTTCAAAGTCCTTTTCAGAAGGCTTATCTCTGTTTTGCTTGTTCTGATTAAAAGGCAAGATATATTTTTAATATTGTAAGTAGCACCAGAGAGCACACTGCACATAAAGGAAAAAAAAATGTAGTCAAACCTTTGTTATCAAAGTTAAGTGGGAGACATTGAATTAATGCAGTTAACCATGATTGCAAATAATTAATGGGATTTTCAGGCTACTGAATACATCAGGGACCATGAGTTTGTTTTAGGTAAACAAGGGTTTTGAATGACCAAACCTCTGACCACAGCTAAGAAAAACAACATATGAGAAGATCCTCTGCAAAAAGCTAAAAGTAAAAGCCTAAAATGTGGGTCTTGAAATTAAAGATTTTTCTAGAAGTATTTCTGAGACTGAGTGGTTCAAAAATAGCCTGGAGGCAGCCAAAAAGGGCAGGGCAATCCCTCTGGGCAGACATAATTCTAAATGTACCAGCACAACTGAGTATTTCCACAGAGATCCTGATTTCCTGTGAAGAATCTTCCACTTTTCCTTTTTTTAGTGCAGTTTATTCCTCTCCCTGGACTGTTTTGTTTTTTGGGGTTTTTTTGTGGTTTTTTTTGTTGTTGTTGTTGTTGTTTTTGTTTTCAGGTTTTTTTTTTCCCCACAAATAACCCTTAATTGTTTGTTTTCCCTGAAAACAGTTAAGAGAGCCATATTGCACCATAAAAGTAATGTCATGTGGGTTCCCATCTCATCAGCTCTCCATGACTGCTGAGTCATGCCTGGGTAGTTTTCAAGTGCTGCTGCAGCATTAGAAGACATTTCACAAAAGTCCTCATGATTTATTGGAAAACTTCCCGTACAGTATAGGCTCTGTGGTTTTGAGGTGATCTGTTTGCTGTAGTTGGGAGGAGATCTGGAGCTGATCATGACTATTGAGGAGGGCAGAGACCTGATGCATTATTTTAGGAGGGGCATAGGGGCACCTTTTACAAGTCCACCAGTGGAGAGTGGTCACAACAGCTTACCAGGAGACTGCAATGGCCTGGAGAAGCAAAGATGGTTGTGATGATAAAAGCAGCTGCTGTGTAGTGATGAACTGTACCAGGGGAAGGAGATCATTGGTTCCAAAATGATAAAGTGGGCTTTAATTGTCCACATCCCAATGCCTAAGGGAGTACTGCCGCAGAAACTAGAACAGACAGAAATGCTGCCGACATTAGAATAATGTGCTGCATGCGAAACCACTGCAGAAATAGTTAAATGGTGCCTTTGCCAAGGCCACAGAGTGAAATGCTACTACACCATGGGGCAGATTAAAATATGCATTTACTCCTAATTGAGCACAGCAGACTCAGCTGGAGGTCCTGTCAGGAGAAGAATAATAATTTGTCACAGCGAGAAATGTATAACTTGACAAAGCATCTATTAGGCAGTACAGTAAAAAATAAAGTAGGACTTGTGCAGGTTTTCTTTATGCTCCAAACTGTTTGGTATAGGCATCCATATGCTGTAAGTGAACTTCAGACTTGTTGGCAGTGGACCAATTTGGTTGTACAGTGCTCACGACCCTCATGGCTATCATATCACGATGATAAGAAGGTTAAAACCTGGATCATCCCTCATTATAAAGGCTCCATAAACAGCAACCACCCTGTCCCCACAGTACATTTAACTGGATAGAGCCAGCAGAGCTCTATAACAGTTTCTTTCATCACTCTCGGATAAGACATTTATGGGGATAGCAAGGTAGTGCGATGAGGATGAAGGTAAGTTCAGTAAAGAGTTGGAACTGATTGCCAATCAAAAAACACGTTTTCCTCCTTTGGCAAGTATGTGGTTATGAGAAATGTAAAAATGGGCTCTGTGAAGACATCTATGGGATGGCGCTGCTCCCTAGCATGTGAATTTTCCCTAGTAATTACTTTCCCCATGTCATTTTTATGCATATATATTGTATATAGGTACATGTGTGTATATATATATATATGTATATAATTTTAAGGGAGATCTGTCCTGGCTTGGCTGTAGCTTTTTGCTGATGCAGTCCAGCAGCTCCCAGCCCAGGTAGATCTGCCAAGCCCAAATCCCAAAGACCAACAGGACTATAGCCTGCAGCAGGGACTGTGTGTCAGCCACTGGGTTTAGAGGTGAAAACAACTCCATACTGTCCTTGTCCTGCAGCCTTTGCAGTGTTTTGTGTAGTTGGGTGGTGCCCAGAAGCCCAGTCTTTAGCTCTGGCTACTATTTTGCTGCACAGCACTGTATCCCATGCTGAATCTAAGAGGCATCTCCCAGGACTCATGCCACAGAAGCAACTTGTCACATCCATCCATGAGGCTGTGTGGCAGCTAAACCCAAGTAACTTCTATTCAAGCACATGCTTTTTATCTCCCTGAAAGGAAGAGCTCTGACTGACAGGGTAATTCATCATTTACCTGATGCACGAAGAAGAAGTCGCCTGAAGGAGCAAAGCCACACACATTATTTTCACACTGGTGGAGGCATATGCCCCGTGTGAGATCCAATGTTTTTAAAAGTTTCTGTAACCCTAAGAAAGAAATTCTGGATTCTCTAGGGAGATGCTATTGGGAATCTTTGTCGCATGCTGTAACATGTTGAAGTGACACAGCAGTCAGCCATTTCCAGCACAGGTGTAGCAGCGGCAGGAGGAACGGCTGGGCCGGGATAACTCCAGTGACACTGGGAGGTAGCACTGGAGAGATCGAAGGCAAAGGATCCCTGTGCCTTGCACTAATGGTGCAGGTCACTGCTGCCCACAGAAGTTGCTTTCCAGTGTGGTCACAGGCCTACTAACCCCAGACCCTCAGTGGGATTGTCATGAAAAATTGACTTGGGCTTTACAGGTCACCTGGGATGCTTCCCAGCCAGACCAGGTACCCTGTGGTGACAGGAGCTGTGGTTATATTGGGCTTGCCCTTGCTGCAGTCGGGCGTCTGATTTTGATTCTTGCACTTAGCTGTGGGTTCAGTTTTCCCAGAAGCACCTGATGAAGTAAAGACAGCCCTTTCCATAGTCCAGTCGCTGTGCTCAGAAGGCATTGACTGCAACTGCTGAGGTTCATGGCAATGGCACACCTTGGAGTGCTCATTGTAAACAGTGGTTGAAGCCCAAGATTGTTCTTTTTGTAGGTATTAAAGTCACATCCAGAAACCCAAGTCAAAGCTCAATACTTCTTTGCACTAGTCACTATGTAAATACAGTATTAAACACCATCTCTGCCCCCAGAACACTACAGTGGTTAATGCTCATCCTCAGTTTGTGTGATTCCTCCTGTCTGTACTCACAGCACAGTATTAGGATTGCGTTGTGGGAAATTTGTGCTGTCTGTTCCTGTTTGCATAGTGTTTGTTCTTCAATGCCCAGTTTAAAACTCTTACTTTTCCTAAGCATCAGGTTCCCTTATATACTGCACGAATCAATATATAAAGTCTTCACCCTTTCCTCACCTGTTTTTCTCCTCAACCATTTCTGCCAACCCTGCTTGCTCCAAATGGCCATCTAACAGCCACTATGAAATACAAATAAAAGCTGAGAGATAGTGCTTGGTCTCCTTATGCAGTTTCTGTAGTCAAAAGTAGTTTGGTATGGTAAGATGATTTATGGTGCTGTTGATACATCTGGATAAATAAATGCCCACACTGGAGACATGGAACCAAGCCTTCTGCACATCCAGTGCTATGGAAAGTAAACCAGATTTGTTGAACTCATTTGCAGCAACATGGGACAGGCTAGGCTCATAGACTGCACAGATCTTTCCAGTTTAAAACAGCTCTGGTCTGACTTGTAAGTGAACATACTGCTTTTTGCTGAACAGATCTTGGTAAAAATTGAGTCACAGTGGGATAGCTGGAACAGAGGGCCAGCGAAAAATGACCCAGTAGTATTATTTGTATTTGTCCATTGGATTACTTTATTCTGATGCACTGCACACTTGCTGTGTATTTCTTTGTCAAGACCTTCCACAGCCTAAGTAAGTCTTGCACTTTTTGGACCTTAAATAATTTTTTCTCTGATGCTCAGCTCCTTCTTTTGCTCTACATCAGCTCTTTCCTCATACTTTTTTGTGAGGGGTGTTTGTTCTACTCCACCATGATTTTTCCCCTTTGTTGTGGGTAGGGAATGTGGGATGAGGCTGCAAATTCATAGGAATTTTTGTACTCTTGAGGCCAAGTCCCTGCTACATTCATATCTTAGAGGTCTGAAGATTTGACTCTCTGTCTTGCTGGACATTTCAAGTTCAAACTCACAGATCATAGGTCTCGGCCTGTTATTGTCCTTCTGCCTATTCAAAACTGAATCAGCTTGTGGTCACTTAGACCAAACTTCTATGCTACAGGCAGTTACCTTGGAGTGGTTTGGTACTTCCAGAACCGTATCTAATGTGATGTTGCTCTAGAGCCTGGGACTGATGTGTTCCCTTAGTTTCTCTAGTAAGATGGTGATCTCCAGCCATAACAAGATCCAACCATTGAAGTGAGTGGCAGACCCTATTTTAATTCCCATAGATCCTCTTTTTCAGGATTTCTAAAAGTGATTTTTGACTTAGACTGTTTCTGGGTTTTACTGAAGCAATCAATTCTTATTTCTTTTCAGTCTACTTCATCAGTTAATGAGAATTGCTACCTCACCGCCTTTAACCTTTTCTTCTTTTTTAAATAATGCATATCTTTCAATGCCTGTGTTTGAGGCAAGATTACTATTCCAATGTGTTTCTATTGTTCTTGTAATATTCTTTTCTTTTGTTCTGCACCAGAGATTCTACTTCCTATATGTATCTGGTTTTAATGCACAGCATTTCTCTTGATTTTCTTCGTTTTAATCCAGTTTTAAGTAGCAAATTTCATTTAATGCATCACACAAACATTTATTCCTCTCTTCAATATTATTCCCATATTCTCTTGCTGCCTATTCCTCTCCTCTTCTGTGTCCTATTACCCATTTTAATAATCTCATTTCTCTGATTTTCCTTTTTCTCCTTTAGAGAGAAAAAGTTAGAATCAGGCATGGAGATTAAGTGAGTTTCTCAATCCTCTATCCTCTGTTTCTAGTTTAAAGCTCTTGTCAGTCATGAGACCACAGTTCTAGGAATTATCCATGTGGAGTCCATTCCCAAGAGCAGTCCTTATCCTGTGAAGCCCTTTTTGAGTGTCACACATCCCAGTACCTTATTGATAGCACTGGCCCATGAGCTGTCAGCTTATCCTGCATCTTGACTTGTGCCTTTGCTCTTTGCCGACTGAAGGGCACCTGTAACTTCATTCGTTTCTGCATTTTCAGCTGGCAGCCATCCCTGATCACCTCTAATGTGACTATGGCAGTGTCATCTGGCCTATCATGAAGGACAAGCCAGTGGATTTTCTCTCTTTCCAATCAGGATCTTTTCAAGCCCAACAGTACGTCCTTGGTCCTAGCTGCCAGTACCTGTTCTCTTGTCTAAATCTGACTCTGACAACAGTCTTCCCAATTACTCTTAATAAAAATCACTGGTCACAGAGATCTTCGTCTTCTTAGTGTGGCTTTTGTTTTTTCATGCAACATCCTATGGATCATTCTTTTTCTTTCTTTGACTTCTGTCTCTTTCTCTCTTCTTCAGACTGGGGCTGAATCCCTTTCTTGTCCTCTCATCATTTGCGTATTCATATGCCTCCTCTTTTTTTTTTTTTTTTTTTTTTTCCCCCGGGGAAGCAAACCTGGCCTCTTTTTGCTCCTTTATTAGCTGATCTTTTTCTCTGTTTCTTCTTCCAGAGTCACACCTTCCACATGCACCATCATCTAATGATCTGGGCTGTGACTATCTTGCTCAGAAGTTATCTAGAGACTGACATCTTTTGTCTCTATTGCTTGATTTAAATGCCCTTCTGAGATCCACCTACATCTCAGTATCACAAAACCTATCTGCCTCAATTTTGTAAAGTTGTATTTGCATTCTCTTCCTCCTAACATAGACCAAAACTGCATCCCCTCTCCAACCACCAGGAGAAATCTACCAGTGGGGCCATAGTTGTGAAGCTAAGGGCAAAGCTGGACTACACAGTGGGGATTGCATTTAAGAGCTGTGTTGATGACTGGGCTGGGGGCAGTCTCATACACTCTCCATTTTGCAGTGTTAATTGTTTCAGTGCTAGCAGGAATAAAAAGTAGTAAAAGTTTATTTTAGACACTAAATCAAACAAATGTGCTGTATGCACAGTTCAGGAATTAGAAATCTAGTAATACATCTTGAAAATGTTTTCAAAAACATTCCATTTAGTGCCATTTCAGGGTATGAATTATTTTATGGTTTAGGGTGCCTCTTGGTTATTAAACACATTTACTTGATTCTAAGAAGCTTGGTTTTGATTACTCTGATACTAGTATCTGTTGTCTGCATCACCACAGTCCATTGTACAGGAGTTAGGTCTCATTTCTGAAACATGCAATTGTGGCTTTTGGTAGCAGCAAATTCTGCTCCAGCTCATGTGCTTCCATGAAAGTGAAACAAAACACAGAAGAAATACTGACAGAAGGCATGCATGAAAGGGAACTGATCAGTGGAATATAATAATAATGGTAATTATTAATATGACATTACCACTTTCCAGGTTGTTTCAATGGTGAGATATTTAAATGACAGTATCAAAATATCGACCATGTGATAAATATTGCATGCATCCTTATCTTCAGAAGAGTCAGCAAAATGTTTCACAACATTTTTCTTTCCATTTCTTTTTTTTTCTGTCAAGAAATTTTTTCCTCCCTCTTTCTTCTTCCTTCCTCCCTCTTACTCCCTGTTTGCAACACAGGAGTTTGGTTGTTTGAGACTTGTTTTATCTTTTTACTTGTGCGTGCATGTGCTTTTAAATGGGTAGCTCCCACTCTATGCCACACTTGAATTATACCAAGGAAAGAAACTGTCCTATTAAAAGAACACAAAACAAATTTGCAAAGGAAGTTTTTGAAGAGGGATATGTCAAATTAAATAAAGACCATTGTTAAATGTTTTTCCTCTGGTACAGTTTCAGTTCTGAAAAGAGTCTAAATTTAGACTCTGAGCAGTAGGTATGGCTTTATGTGGCATATTGAGTCCTACATTGGAAGAAAGATTTGCACTGGGGAACTGGCCTAAAAAGCTTTTAGAAAAATCCTAAGTAAGTTATTTGTTTCTATCCTCCAAGAAATAGTTTTTTGTTGTGCTTTGTCATGTGCTCACCTTTAAGGGATGGGAAAGGACACACCAGATGACACCTCTAAGTCAAGCAGCTTTTCCTGGTGTGGTCTGGTAATGGTCCAAAGCCGGGGCAACTTCATATGCAATAGAAAGCTCTTTATTCTCAAGCAAGGACAAGGGTGGCCTGGGCTTGAGATATGTGCAATAGTCACATTGTAGCTTCTCATCCAATGTCTCTTGGTGCCTGCACCCAGCGGTGAACCAAGACTGAGAGCTCTGGATGTTGCTGCCATTAAAGGGAGATATTCATGTGAACCATAACATTCTAGGCAAGCTTACTTACACAGAAACCAGCATATCTTGCTAAAAAGCCAGATCAAACAGCAGGAGAAGGCATCTAGGTGGTGGCTCCTGCGCTTGGGTCACAACATCCCATGCAATGTAACAGGCATGGGGAAGAGTGCCTGTAAAGACACCTGGCAGAAAAGGACCTGGGGGTGCTGGTTGACAGCTGGCTGAACATGAGCCAGCTTGTACCCAGGCAGCCAAGAAGGCCAACAGTATCCTGGCCTGTACCAGCAATAGGGTGGCCAGCAGGACTAGGGAAGTGATTGTCCCCCTGTGCTTGGCACTGGTGAGGTTGCACCTCAAATCCTGTGTTCAGTTCTGGGCCCCTCACTGCAAGAGAGACATTGGGGTGCTGGAGCAGGTCCAGAAAAGGCAACAATGTCTTTGGTGAAGGGTCTGGAGAGCAAATCTGATGAGGAATGACTGAGGGACCTGGGGTTTTTTAGTCTGGAGAAAAAGAGGCTGAGGGGAGACCTCACTTTCTACAATTATGTGAAAGGAGAATGGAGTGAGGTGGGTGTTGGTCTCTTCTTCCAAGGAACAAGCAATAAGAGAAGAGGGAATGGCCCTAGGTTGTGCCAGGGGAGATTTAGACTGGATATTAGGGAAAAGTTCTTCACTGAAAGGGTTATCAAGCATTGGAACAGGCTGCCCATGGAAGTGGTGGAGGTGCTATCCCTGGAGGTGTTTAAAAACCATGTAGATGTGGTGCTTAAAAACATGGTTTAGTGGTGGACTTGGTAGTGCTAGGTTAACAGGTGGACTTGATCTTAAAGGTCTTTTCTAGCCTAAAAAATCCTGCGATTCTATGATTCATTCTCAACTGCAAGCTTTCTTCAGCCAGCTTTCAGCCAAAACTCACTTCTTTTATTAAAGCCACATCTTCCAATATATGCTCAAGCAATGTCCGTTTTTGTCTCCTGCTTTTCTCCAGCTTTTCTCACACATGCCCTTCACTGAAATATACTTGGTGACAACTGTCCTTTCCTGCTTGAATATACCTTTGTGCTGTGAAGCTCTGAATCACAAGGATGAGTTAGATCATGATCTATGCACCCCATAGCAGAGCGAATGTCACAGCTTCATTTTGGAGAGGGAAATGGGGGCACAAAACAGCAGTACACCCTGTCAGCACCCATGGGGCCAAGAGCAGAGACAGTGTCCTGAGTCCTTGTCTTCGGGGCTACCATGCCTCATCTGGGTGGGTTGCCTGGGCAGTGATGGGGCTGCAGGCAGGGAGGCACCTCTGAAGCTGTGTAGGAGGATGGAGCTGTTCTTAGGGATAATCTACATATCATTAAAACTCCTGTGCCATCTGAATGCATAATGGTACTTTATCAACTAAAATTTCTTTATTTAATCAGTTGATTTAATTATGAGCTAGTTAATTGAAAAATTCATGGTACAAGTTCTGAAGGTCAAAATACTCAGAAGTTCAAAGAAGACTGGAGCATTTGTTTAACAGGAGCTGTGATGTGCAGTGCTGAGTTACAGAAATCCGCTCTGATTCAAACTGGCAAACAGATCTTGGGACTAAACAACTGAATTACCAAACAAGAAGACAATTCACTTCCGTTCATGAGGTGTGAATGTATCTACTGCCAGCCGTGGTTAGCCTGTGATTGATTTATCTGTATGTTGTGGTTTCCAAAAGATCCAAGCAGTAACTACTCTTGCAGAAATGCCTTCAGCGCTGTCCTGTCAACCCCTTTAGCCCTCTCAGGGACACATCTGTGTCTGTGTGAAGTGCTGGATTGATTGACCTGCAGACAGTGGTTCTCCCTGGATGGGAGAGATGTGCCAAGGGCAACAAGAGCTCCAGATTCCTACCTCTGGGTCACTACGTTTCACAGCAGCATGAAAGGCTTTTTCAGAAGTTGCACAGGCAAGGGGAAATATCTGGTGAATAATCAGGAAATAATCTGGATTTATAAATCCCCAGGCACTGCAAACACTGGTTCCCCTTCCAGACAAGCACAACTGAGCCAGGAACCACTAAGATCTTGACTGAGATCCCTGTTTTAGACTGAAAGTCATGTAAATATCTGCTGGGATATTTTACGTGCTTACAGCAGGCTAAACAGCAAAAACTGTAGCCAAGAATCAGTGAGCTGTGGGCAGGTAAGGATGTATGAAAACCCTGCAGCCTCAGTGCTGCTGCAGAAGTGTGAGTCCTCTGTATGTTACTCTTTTGTCCAAGATGTAGGATCAGAGCAGGCTGAGGACACACATCCTCACGTTCATGCCTCTCTTGCATGCTGCCCAGACCTCAGGTGTATGGAGACCATGGCATCGTAGAATCACAGAATCAACTAGACTGAAAAAGACCTTTAAGTCCAACCGTAACTCCAGGACTGCCAAGCTCACCACTAAACCATGTCACTAAGGGCAAACTGATCTCCCATTCTGGCTGCCTCTCACGATCTCCACTTGCAGTTACCTGCCATCTGCCCCCCATAGTGGCCCACACTGTATAGCTTCTGCCCCTACCTCTCATGGCTACCCTTCATGGCCACCCCTCAAACCCCATGGCTGCCCCTCCTCTCCCATCATGATCTCCCTTCGTGGCCGCCCCTCTTTTTCCCTCACGATCTTCCCTCATAGCCACCCCTTGTCTCCCCTCATGATCTCCCCTCATGGCCGCCTCTCCTTTTCCTTCATGATCTGCTCTTATGTCCACCCGCCCTTCCTTTCCTCTCACGTTCTTCCCTCAGAGCCACCCCTCGTCTCCCCTCATGATCTCTTCTCATCATGGCCCTTCGTCTCCCCTCATAATCTCCCCTCATAATGGCCGCCCCTCCATTCCTCTCATGATCTCCCCTCATGGCCGCCCCTCCTTTCCCTTCACGATCTTCCCTTATGGCCGCCCCTGGTCTCCCCTCATGATGCCCTTGATGGAGTACCCCGTGTACTGGCAAACCCCGGGCCACTTGAGGCTGTGCTCTCATGCCTGCCATTCCTGTCGCAGCAGGAAGGTGGCACCAGCCTGGTTTCAACTCAGCCTGTACATTCATCTGCCCTAACCAAAATGCTATTACTTTTGGTTTGTTTTAAATGTTTGGTTGGTTTGTTTGTTTGTTTCTTGTTTTTCACAAATAAAACATCACATTTTTGGCCCTCATGGCTGCAATGTTCTCTGAAAGAAGTGCAACCAGTGGAATACTCTTTTCCTGAATCTGCAAGTAGCCCGAATTATTAGCTGTTAGGGCTCAGTTTCCCTCAGATTTTTCAGTGATATCAGAGTATTAACTTAGAAGCCCTGTGGAGGTGATGTCTGCCTGTCAGTGTTAACTATTCAACTGCTGGACATTTTATGACAAGCAGAGATAGGAATAGAGCCAGCAGTAAAAGATGAGCTATAGTAAGAGTAAAAAGTGTAGGAGGGCGAAATTAAAGCCAGAACAACAACAGTATTAAAAAAAAAAGGGAAGAAAAAAATAAACAGGATGGTGAAGAAATTGAAGCAAAGGACAAAGCACAAAAAGGATAAAAAGTTTGCATACATGCGATCTATATACATCTATATTGATAGGTGAATACTTATTCTTGAGGGATTCTGCCTGTAAGAAGAAGGAAATGAATAAATAATAACTGTGAAGTAATTTAATACTTAAAAACTGTCTGGGAGACTGTCGATTTTAGAGACTGCACTTCAGAGACTTTCGCCCTAACACTGCTTACTGGAAGACTTGTTTTTGTTCTTGTTGAACTGCACTAACAGCTCACAAACCACCCCAGACAGTGAGCAGGGATGGGCCCCTGCTAGGCACTGCTGAGAGATGTACTGGCAAAGCTGGGGGCCTGCAAAAGTGGTTCAAGGACCAGTTTTCTTAAGTGCTGCTGTGCTATTAGGAGTGTATACCTACTACAGAGCACCTCTGAGAGATTTTTCTCTGCTTGCGTATCCAGTTAGAAAGCTATCATGGTACTTGCACAAGTCCAGCAGAACTTGGTAGGAAGAATCCTGTTTCTATGCAAAACTTGCATCCCAGGCCCAGCTATCATTTCTGGGGATCATGCTGCCCTTACATACCCAAACTCTTTGCAGGGCTCTTTTTGCACTTTGAACTTATCCCTTAGGAGTTGTAAACATGAGTTGGGATGTATTTTGTTTAGCATTCCTGTTGGGGAATTATTGGCAATTGCTATTCATCTTTCAGCAAGGCTAATGGCCATTGGGCATCGCTGGGCCAGACAGTGAGCACAATGCCTTCTACTGCTGTCACAGCGCCTAATTCACTATAACCATCTTGTTAACCTGGGAGTAGCAAATACAGCTTTAGATAAGGTGTGCAGCTGAAACAGTGGCCCCATGACACAGGAAACACAGATTTCAAACCTCTTGGTAAAGCTTTGAAGAGTGTATGGAGAACCAGTTTTCATACCCTTGTATAAAGCCACAGCACCAATGCTGTATGCAAACAGGAGGAACACAAAGAAGGCCATTGCTAACACTTGCTCGAGACCAGTTAAAATGATTACCCAGTGACAGTAGTGAGTTCAGCATGCATGGTTCCTAATATGAGATTTGTGGGATTCTGGAACTAGTATATAATCTATATAACCCCCCGCTCCCCAGCATCCAAAGATGTTGTACTGGGGAGGCACTGCCTGTAGTATTAAAGACTGCTCTTGCCCATCATCTACCACTAACAATGGAAACCTTTGCTGTCTGCTGTGATTTTTGACAATTGGCCTAATGAGGCAGCAGAAAGAAAAGAACAAAATAACAGTCATATAGTGAAATAGTTTTCACATTTTGCTCAGGTTTCCTGCCTCTCATTATAAGCATTTATGAGAAATGAAAAACACATGAAAATTCAGAAGACATTATTTGAAACAATAAGTGAGTCTAGGTAATAATGTACTGTATGCCCAAAAGCAAGGGAAATAATTGTTTTTCAATCTAATGTTGTATTTATCACTCCTGGGATGAAAATACAGCTAATACATATTTCAACTGTAAGTTCAAAATATTCATGTGCAACCAAGCAAAGGTTTATTTCTCACTCTCCATCTGTTTCTAGTGAGGTTATGTTGTTGTTTTTCTACATTTTGTGGTTGCATTATCTTAATAAATGATTAGTTGTGAGATATTATTTCCCTTTAAAACATATGACAGCAAAACAAGTTTTTAATAAAGTGTTTTGAAAAAGCAACAGACTGAAAAAAACTGGGCAAGAGTTCAAATTGGTAATGAACTGAATATGCCTCTAATTATATTGAATTTACAAGTAATAGGATGAAGCAACATTAGAAATTACTTCTGACTGAAATTCAGTGCCTTAAGGCTGAGAATGTTCCCCTCAAACTTCTGGAGACTGAATAAAATTGCTGTATCATTATTTGTTTTAAATATCTGTCACCTTAAATCTCAAAGTGAAGGATGATGGGCTAAGCTTTCCTGAAAACAGACACTCTGATAAATGTGTCACAAAAGCTGAGATTTTTCTCAAAGGAAGACTTTTTTTTTTGCCTTCAGTTTACCCAGTACTTGTACATTACACGTTTGGTGTAAGCTTGTCTGGGTATGTGTAATAGAAGGCTCAGTACACATTTAAACCTACGTTTTTTAACCCAGATTCAGCTGTGTTGATCTAGATGAGGCTCATCATAGGACTAAATCTCTGTGACCCATGCCACTAATTCAAGACTCAATCTTAATCCGTGTATGAAGTAATTTTGTATCAAATGTATAAATAATTAATGTGTGGTGTATGGAAACACTATCAGATTAATTCCTTTAATAACAAAAAATCCTTAGATAAATAGAGGTTGGTCAGCAAAATGACCTTTTATCTTTTTTTCTGTGACCTTGAATTAAATCCAGCATTGACCAGAATGACCATTAATCATTTTGATCAGATTGCTGAGAGAATTACCAAGTGAAGTCTGTTTAGTCATCTCAGTTTAGTTTCTACACGGAAGAGGCACTGGGTTTGTATCATACAAACAACACAGTAAGACCATGATTGGTTTCTGTAGGTCAAGGCTGATATTTATTTGTGAAGCAGTATGGACCTTGTCTATATCTGTAGTGCTCTTGAACCTACTGCAGATAAATAAATGATTTCTTCCCCCAGCATGGGTAACCTTACGTTTTGTACCATAAATAGATTTTAAAATGCCTTACACCTAAAAGTACAGAGAAAGGGTATGCTTGCAGGTCAAGCAGAGCAAACAAGACTGTCTCACAGATTCCTCTGGGGTTTAAATATATTTGTATACTGCAGGGGTGGAAAATACAGGTTTCAGGTCTACCTCCATGGCTGCTGCTACTCAGCTGCTACCAGCAGAGTGTGAATGAAAACACAACTGGAGAGAAAATGTTAAAAGACATTTAAAAACTTGTCAGATCAGTTATTAGGTTAAGTAACATTTGCTATAACCTCAGCTTCATGGATCAGCTTTCCTGATGAGATCACAGCAGGTTAATGCAGGAAAGAGGCAGAACCAGAATCTTGAGTCAGAAACGGAGAAGTCCATCATAACAAGGAACAGCAGAGAGTTTCTGACAAAATGAAATTGTGATCATCAAATATATTTCACTTTTTCCATGCTTAGGACAGTATTTTAGCACTACTACAGGGAATGAAATGGATGATGTGCACAGTTCATCAGTCAGTATCTTGATTCTTGCACGGCATAAATGATAGAACTGACAAAACCCCAAGTGTTTCCAAAACTGTTTCCAGTATCTGTGTTTTGGGGAATACACCTTATTGATCCAAGCTAGAAAGTGTCACTGCTGCAAAACACAAGTTCTCTTGCCCAAGAAAACTGCTGAATCAATACAAAGGAAAAAGTGCTGGAAGGAATAGCAAAACTGCTGCCCAGGCATCACGTATCTGTGGCAACAGTTATCATGAAACGTAGACAGAAAAGCAGTTCTCTTATCACTGAAGTGCTTCCAAACTCCTTAATGAGAATATTACAGGATCTGTTCCACTGGCTTCAGCTACAGGAGAAATGATCTGCCACCTCTGCGTGCTGACATATCTCCTACCTTCTAGGCTGCAGCCCCCCTTCCACACCTTTCCAGATGACATACCTTTTGGCTTGTGCTCCACATGATGCGGTAATGTATCAGCCCTGCTAGAACAATGTGTACGTCAGCTGGCTAGTATGATTTATATTTAACCTGTCAAGTTTCACTTATCTGAGTCTTCAGCTCGTGTTCCACCACCACCACATCTGCATGTTGCACATTTGTATGGCATTGGGCACCAACAACCTTAATATGACCCGAAAGCGGAATGCTGTTGCACTCACATATAATATGGAAGGACTTGATGGACAAATATGCTGCCTTCTCTAGAAAAGGACCTAAAGAGAAACTTTTTGAGAGAAACACTGGTAGACTCTACCAACAGTGTTTTCTAACCACTGTCATGGCTCTTCTTTACAAGAAATGTTCATACTAATTTGTACAGTATTTTTATTTTATTTTTTTTTTTTCCCCCCTGAACTCTGATTGGTTTCAGGCTTGGAAGCTCCATGGATGTGGAGCCAGATTTATTAGAATTAAGGGATGTGACAGCACTGAGCCAGTCCATCCCCATCCTCTTCCTCATTACACATAAACACAAAAGGTGGAAATGCTTGCCGGCTGTTAATCACAAACTCAACTGCATCATTCATGTTGCTACAGCCATACAACATGGCTTTATAGCCGCTTGCTTCTCTTTGTGTGCATGCCACATGCAGCGCGGTGTGACATTTAGCATGTTTAGTTATAATTCAGCATGGTGATACAAGCCAAATTAGTAACCTCTTTCCTGGTAGCCATTTAATAACAGTCACAAATGGCCTGAGGAAATCCCCATTTGTACTAAAGACAATTTAGCAGACACAGATGTGTGCATCTACACAGAAACTTCAAAGGAGGCATTTTCACAAATATGTGCTGCTTGTTGCCTTCCTAGTGGCATTTGTTACTGCTTCCTGCAATGCTTGGTTTAGGTTGGCTCTTGCTTTCATGGGCCAAATGAAGGGTCAGCCAGAGTGAAAGGCTACCACATCTTTTTCTTCTAGCTAAAATCATTAGTTCAGGTCAATTTTATATTCCTATATTCCATTAACACAGAAATACGTTCTTAGAAAGCATCAGCTGGTGCACTGCACTGCCTTTTATAGGCAGGGCTATTGCTTCGTCATTTGATATGAATTAGGAGACATTTCAAATAATGAATGCAAACCCAGACAATCATTTCAGTGCACTTTTCTCTGAGATTATTGTTCTAGCTAGATACATAATCTGTATTTAAAATATATGAAATGGACGTATACTTAATGTTCAAAGTGATATATGGTAAAGACAGAAAAAGGTGAACTCTTGATATATTACAAGTCTTTCATACCATGAAATAACTATTGCTATTATTTTACTCCTGACACTTTTATTTTTAGGGGAATTTCAGTTGATTTGTATTGCTGACACCACTGATATGTTGTTTCCAGTGACCTTACATCCAAAATCAGTAGGGTGTGACATTTGATGGCCCAGATAAAAAACATTAATAGTAGAAGAGAGGGTTTATTTTCCTGGTCATAAATTAAGTTTAAATAACTTAGAATTTATTTTAAACTCTTCAGTACTTTTTACTGTCTACCCAATAAATGTATTTATTACTGGCAGTTTAACTCAGATTTTCTTGGTGAAGCGGTTTAGTTTGATGCTTTTGTCTTTTTTTCTGAGGCAGCATTAGGTGGGAGCAAGCACTGCTTCCCACAGACAAAAGGAGATGGCTCCCAGGTAGCACATAGAAAGGAATATAGTGGCAGCAGCAGCTTTTGGCATGATGTACAATGGCGAACAGCTGGGCTCAGGGAATTTTGCAGCATCTCTGTTAACATATGTAGATAGACTAATATAAGTAGTAAATTCATAGTATAAATATTAGTATGACCTAACCTGTAGTCTTATCACACATATTCACACTCCTGCCTGTGCAAATTTCCCTGCAAATGTTCTCTCGAGGCTTTTTTCCCTGAATGGCAGTGAACCGCATACTATTACTCTGTAAATTTCTCCACTTTGAAAATATTCAAAGATCATGATCTCCAGATGCAGCTTGAAGAAGAGAGAGAAAGAATGAGAAATTCACTCATCAGAACTGTTACTACCAGTCCTTGGGGCATAGGCACCTTTATGTAAAAGAGGAGTATGGCTGGTGCCTTGGCAAAACCTTAAAATCCTGGAAAAAGACATTCTTGCCTCTCTCTGATCTGTAACTAGGTCTATGGGCCCTGCAATGCAGTTAAGAGGGTCTGATTTTTACAGACTAACATTTATGAAAATGATAAATTGTTACTGGATTATTTTAAGAACTTTTATAACAGCAAGAATAGAGCTATCACCATATATAGGCTCTTAAAAGTCAAGATGGGTTCCTGCAATACGGGATTGTACTCTGCATTCCCTCCTGTCATTTTTTATTGCACGAGTCTGTTTAGAAGACCACTGTGTCTCTTACGCGCTATCCGTGGATGCTGATACAGCATCTGTTTGCATAGCTGAGTCCTGAAGGCACTGGCAACAAAGAAGGGTCATGAAACTTTTTTGCTCTTCAGAAAAGTCTTGTTGGAGTTTCTGATGCAATCTGATTCAGTGAAACGAAAACAAGCTGTCTGCTATAACAGAGGCTGTTTCTTTCCCAGGGAAGGAGAAGGGATCAGATTAATTTACCTGATTGAGGATGCTTCCCATTCTCTTTCTATTGAACAAATGCCATCTGTAACTTCAGTGTGGGTGGAAAAGCACAAAAGATTTTGGATATGAGAATGTGAGCTTGGCTTCCACTGAGAAAAGTTCAGCCAGCTTTTATTTCACTTACCCTAAACTAGCTCAGGCCTAGTCTCACAGATCTGATCTGTAGATAGAATTTGCCTCCCCCATCTTTCAGCCATGATTCTTTTTGCAGAAACACGAGGCAGTGTCACTGCCGCAGCCCGAATCTCAGATGCTTCAGGTAGGTCCCAGCATACCTGGCCAGGAAGAGGACTGCTACCTCCTAATGGGAGGATAGCAGCTGGCCAGAGCAAAATGTTTTCTTGTTCACAGCCTTTAAGAGGGATTCAAAACAGACTTTAGGCTCAGGGTGTGAATTCACAGCTGAGGCAGAAAGTACATACAACAAACCTTTCCGTACATAGCTTTGTACTGCAACACCTTCAGTCTGTGTATTTCAGTGCAAGCTGTTGGGTAACCACAGCACTGAAAAAGCAGGCCTCAGACATACATAATCACTAAAAATGAAATGTTTAACTTTGTCTTTTGTTTTTTCAGTTTTTAGGTGAGCTCAGTTCATACTTTCTTCTGTAGCTAACAGGATTATTTCTGGGGAGTTCTGTTTTGATGCCTTGGTTTATTATAATAATTTAATCCTATTCTTGTGTAATCTCTTGATTTCAACATCAGAGTCTTAAAAAAATCTGAAATAGTATGAGCTGGCAATGCTCAAGCTGTGTAATAGCTGTGTGAATGTACAGGTTTGTATGTCTTCTTTGACTGAAAATTTTTATACAGTTCAAAGCCTAGATTCCAGCAGTCTGCTGTAGCTGACTTGCTGAGGAGAACCAGACCATGAGCCCAAGTTTGGTTCGTACTTTTCAAAACATTTCCTATACAAATTAATCTACAGACTAATAATAAACCTGCCAGTGTTTTCTTTTACAGTTACTTTTCCTGGACACATATGCTGCTGGTGAACTGGTAGTCTGTGTATGAGACGGCCAATGAGAAAAAAGAGAAGGGAATTTCAGATCATCCTATAAACTCCTTCTCCACAGAGCTGTGGAAGGGGAAATGCCTTCAGCTGATTCAAGGGGAGCACAGAGACTTTTGTCTCGTCCAGCTTTACTCTTCTCAGCAAATTCTCCTTATGCAGCTAATGGTGGAGCAGGAGGATCCTGAGGCACATCTGCCTCAGGTTCATTGTCCTCAGTGGGTATCTCTCCATGTGGTTGGGGAAAATGAAAGGCACCTCCTGCAGATGCCACGGGTATGTGAGGAGCAGGGCAGTTTGCTAAAATAGGTTTTGGCTTCCCCTCTACCTAACCTCAAGAGTCAAGGACTTTCATGGCACTAACCTACCCTATTATTCTTTCTTTCTCCTTCACAGTCCCTTGCTTGAAAAGAATGTGACACTGTAGGGGGTCCTAGAATTGTTGGAGCCATGTGGGGATTTCTGTGGACCTAGTGGGAAAGGGAGCCCACAACCAGAACAGAACTTAAATAAAGTGATAGGCTGGCTACATAGACTTGTCTGCTTCTCCAGTCTGTCTCAAAAGACAGAAGGCCATTATGGGGAGATGCCCCAGCCCTGGGACATGACAGAGCCCTCTTGTCTCATCTCAGACATAGGGCAAAACTGTCCTGCTACACAGCTAATCCAGCTTTGGGACATGACATGTAGCCTGAAGAAACCTGGGCTACACAAAACTACCTAATGACATCTGCTCTTCCTATTCTGGGATGCTTATGTCCACTGCAAATGCAAATAGGAAGGCGAAATAGAGGTCATGACAGAAAATGTCATCATCAACCTCCCTTAGAAGCTGAATCCAGATCCTGGCTTGTTTTGAACAAGTCCTCTTACTATATTACTCTATCTTCAGCTATTGTGGTGATCTTTGAGGAATTGTCCTAACAGCTGCACGTGTCGATTTTCCACAATTTATAGGAGTTCCTATGTCTGGACATCAATATGCCAACCATTAATATATAGCATGCTTTTACTGTGAATTCATGAAGTAACACTGCGATTAAATTTCCCTGTTAATGACATGATTTATTAATGAAATAAGGTTCATCTTAAAGCTCTTGAAATTAAAAATAGGTTTGATTCTCCCTCACAGTATCATAAAATTCATGTTACATAAAGATATTGAATGACATCTGAAAATACTGCCAAACTGAGGAACCTAGTGAGGACAACGCTCTTTTCTGCCCTCATTTGCCCTTTTCCAGACAACTCACACAAAGAAATAAGGGGAAGATAGATAAACAGCAAAAAAGCTCACCCCAAACCAGAAGAAAACTCAAATCCAACACAAGATAAAGATCAAAACCTCCTGATAAGGAATATCGCAGGAGTCTTCTGACTGCTTTGTTTTGAGTCCTCTCAGTTAGAAGGAAAACAGTGCTACGATGTAAAAGCTTTTCATGTACAGGTCAAAAGGCTCTTGGGGAAAGCTAAAGAATAGCACTACAGTGTATGCCACAGAGGTAGTACCTGCCTCATACAGTGTAAAAACACATTAGTATAAGGCTTAGATGATGATCTACTGGTCCTTTCCATTCATTTGTGATAGATGCTTTCTGAGAAGACTTTGGTATAAATAATAGCCAATCAAACAAACAAAATTCAAGCAACTGCTACCTCAGTGATATCTGTAAAGCTTGCTTTATGCTAATGGACTCCATATGGTTGCAGAGGTTCTCTATTTGCTATATATGTTGTTGTTTTCTTTTTTTCTTTTTTTCAAATAAAATGCTCTAAATATTTGCTCTTGGAAGAGATCAACGCTATGGGAGGCTCTGAAGTGATATTCATAAGAACTGTGAACACTGACTAATTGATTAGCCAAGAGTTCTTGAAGAGAATGATTTGATTAGGGTAATTTATAGAGATTGTATCTTTTGTCATCATTTGTCTTTGAAAACATAGAAGAAAACTGCTTCCAAGCGCATGTAGCCGCTGGCATGAGAGATGGTGTGCACTACATCATCAGTTACAGCAGACTGCTCAATTTTGTACCTTTCCAGCTAGTCAAATACCCAATAACAACACACACGCACATGCACACACACACACACTCACACACAGCAAAGTGCTCTACCTCTTTACACTCAGAAGTTTTCCAACATGGGCTTTGGGGTTGTTCACTGCACTGCTCTCTGTAGCATAAACATTTATTTAAATAGGGCTGTCTTTTCAGTAATGAAGAATGAAGGAAAAACAATGGTCTGATTTTGACAAATTAACTTGTGATTTGGAGAGTCAGTGAAGCAGGGAAGAGACATTCCTAACTATACTAATTAAATGAGCTTGCAACATTTATTTTAATGCAATGGAACCAGCCATATGAAGATGAACATTTTAATTTATTTTGTGGTGACATTATGAAAAATTTCTCTGCTGCAGATTATCTACAAAAACAAATCTCATCAGCATCTAGGTTTGTGCATGAAATTTGCATCTCTCACATAAGTTTGACCTTCCCCAGGAAAAACAAATGGAATGTGCTAAGTTAAAAAGTTTCTGCAAAGGTTGTCTTCCCATTGATGCGGTGGTTTATGTTCAAATTACCTCTGTGAAAAACACATCCATTTTTCATGGTGCAGTGTAGATGAAAAATTCTGAATCTCTTCTAAGGGGAATGCAAATATAGCTCATTAGTTCAAAAACATTTTTCATGAACGACTGCTGAGTATTTTCAGGCAGATGAGAATGTGCAGTTTCAGCCAAGAATGAGCACCACATGTCCTACTAATTGTTTTTTAAACTTGTTCCTTCCCTCTATGGCATTCAATAAGTCTAGAAAGTGCGAAGATACCTGGAGAAAAAAAATTATAGGTATCCTCACTTATAGCCTGTACTGGGTCTTTTCAATATACTGTGCAGTATGAGAAAAAAAATAGGAGCATTAGCTTTCAGACGGGTAATATCGTTATATTCAGGCACATGACTTTTCTCCCCTCAGAGTTTTTTCAGGTTTTAGTAATGAGTAGGAATATAATTTATGGAGTGCCATCAACAGAGAGAATGTTGTCCTAAGGTTCATATCAGTGATGATGTTATGGAGC